>NC_133617.1:376179711-376344711 GCF_048593235.1 Sminthopsis crassicaudata | reverse complement strand
TATAGAAAACTAGAAGAATGTAATGAAGATGAACAACTGTTTTGCAACTTTAGAGTTGAATGTGTCACTAAGAAACTGTAATTCATCAATATTCACACAACATAGTCACTATGTGTCAAAGTCAGTACCTAAGATTTTTAGGTATGAATTTAAGCCTGATCCTCTATCCAATATATTATGTTGCCTTTCAAGATAACATCATTTTAGAGATGAGGACTCTGAAACTAGAAATTTTGGGATTGACACATAGCAAATAAGTAGCAGAGTCCAGTGATGTAGCACAAAGCCACAATTTGTACTACACTAGGATACCAAACATTTTTCAGTGAATATTTATCAATACTAAACAATGGTTGTGGACCTCATATGTAAGTACAAGAGGATGCTAACTGTATTTTTCTAGAAACAACTTGCAAAAGTACAAAAAGAACTGTGAATTTAAGCTAAGGGTGAATAATTTTGTATTGGTAGGGAAGCCATAATCATGGAGAAAAGAATGTCTGGGAAGTCTTCCCATATACTATCTGGTAGGATAAATTATATATTATATTCATTCACTACATATTTTCTTCAGTACTTAATAATGATTAATACTTAATTATTATTAATATTAATAATTAATACTTCAGTACTTAATAATAATTCCAAGGAATTATTCTGGGGATATAGGAGGAATATTAGATTTTTATAATCTGGGGGAAAGCTTTTTATAAATAAGCAAATTGAGAGACAGAATAAATGGCTTGTCCAATATCACAGTTAGCAAGTAACAAAATCAGCATTTTAATCCAGGTCCTCTGACTCCAAAAGCCAGTATTCTTAACAGATATACCAGGTAATGCAAGCACACCTCTCTGTAAACATATGTTTAAGTTTCTATACTACAAAATATAATATATTTGCATTTAAAGACACAAAATGATTTGATAAATATGATCAAAAATGGATTACTAACAATATTTGTGCTGATAAGGTTTTAGTGCAACTTCCTCATAGAGCAGGTGAGGCAACTAGAGTCCAGAAAGTTAAGTGAATGGCTCCAAAATTTTGCATCTAGTTGTAGTAGAGACGTAACCGAAATTTATGTGCCCTGTGTCTGCTTCTTAGTCTAAATTATGATATTAAAATAGCTTTATTTATATTCACATAAACTTTTTTATTGCAAGGCTCAATATAGATAGATAGATAGATACATGAATTCATTTGATTCCACTATGCTATGATATAGTCATCATTTATCAATTTCAAAACAAATACAAAAATGTGAAATTTAGAGATGTTAAGGTTGGTTTTGTATAAAGCAAAACTTCATGGATTTTCATCTCAGCCTCTAAAAACAAACAAAAGGCAACCACTAGCTGGAACAAAATCAGATTGAATTCCAATGACAGTTGCTTCAGGTTCCCTTCATTTTGTTTACTTACAGACCTATTAGGCTGGGAAGAATTACAAGAGGTCATTAAGCCAATCCCCCTGCCTCCAGCAAGTATCTTATTTAAACAAACCCCAGGCAGAGAATGACCTCCCTATGTGGGAAAAAAATCAACAAGAGTAGTAAAGTATACATAAGTGCTACTACCTGCTTCATTCAGTGTCTCCTAACATATCTAACAAGTAGTAACAAATCCCTAAAAGAGAAGGGGGAAGAAGGAAGAGACCAAAATGATCTGATCAATACCTATGTGGCCCTCAGTAGCCCCCAAAGGGCCTTGCTTTCGAGAGAAATCATCAGTAATCTTCACAAAACTCCCCCATCAGGAGCAGGTCTTTCTAGATACAGTCAATTTCAACGATCCTACATCAGTGCAAACTTCCTGCTGCTTTGGATTAAAAAGATCTCTTCAGCTTCTCAAGTTAGCCAAGCTGTGCCCAATCAATGTTCATTATAGGAGGCTTTTGGTAACCGAGAGAAATTCTCAAAACTAGGCTGGGATTGTTAACCCAACCTGACACAAAACACTATAGATCATAGGGCAATCTGAGTTGAGGAGGAAAGTGGCCAAATTGATGTGGGCAGTTTCACACAGGGATGGGGAGTGGGGTGTTTGAAGGACAGAGAATCTTATTCTTTCTATCCTTTGTATGAAGCTTCCTATTGAGAATGGAGAGGACTATGAAAAAAAAAATCAAGGCATTTTGAGGAAAGTTAATTGGAAATAAATTTATAATAGTAAGTGATATCTTCCTAACAAATTCTAGACTTCTTTAAGCCTAGGAAAGAAAAAGAGAAATAATTAAATTAAGTGTTTAATTTGTATTTATCAATGCACAACACTAAAATATTTTATCTTTTTAATTATTTTTCTCCAAATTATTTTAATACAAATATATGTAAACATTACTAATTGATATTAACTTTTTCTCTTTAAATCAAGTTAATATTTTATAAAATGTAATTGCCAAAAAGTAATTTGTTATTGTTTTTAAATTGGATTCCAGTGACAGTTTTAGTTTTATTTTGTTTTGTTTTGCTTTAAGGCCATTTAAATTTTTTTTACTAAAAATTCTACAGGGTTTAAGAATCAGGAGAGGTCAATCAATCAAACTCCTTATCTATAGACAATATTATATTTAAATAAATCTGAGGCAGAATGGAATATGCACCAAGAGTGCTCCAAAATATCGGTCCAAAATATTCTCAGTTCTAGAACTGCCTTGGTGTTGAAGCATATGGTCAAGTACCTAGATGAGGGTTATAAAAAATTACAAAACATGTCCTTTTGTCTAGGGTGGGAAACATCTGACTGGAGGACAAAGTAGTAATGGTGGGCTTCTCAAGAATGTTGGTTCCTTTTCTGCCCTAGGACTTTTTATGTCTCTCCCAGTTTCATCACACTATTCCCTTTACCACCTTCTGGTCTAATTAAAGAAAATTCTGTCCACTGTTATAAGAACAATGGAAAACAGCAAACTACAAAATAACATGGTAAAATAGACATCCCATCTACTACTTTCTTAACTATTTGTCCTTAGAAAGCAGCTCTTCAATTTTGTCTAAGGTGACTTCCTTTTCCCTTGAACAGAACGTTTTTAAAAATTTTTATAATAAAGTATAATTTTTACACAAGAATTATAAATACTTTCTTTTCTCCTTTACCTTAGCCCTTTGACTCATCCCTGTCTTTCCTTATTCTGTGAAATGTTTTACTTATCTATCCTGAGTTGCTTTAGAATGCTATGTAGTTTAAGAGGACCAGAAACATCACCAAAACCAAAACTGTATCCTATGAAGTGAGAGATTCTTCACTGATTTCAGCTAGAGAGTGCAGAAGCTAGAGTGGCTGAAATCAGGAAGACCAAGATTCCAATGGCCTCAGCCATTTATTATCTTGTGAGCTTGGAAAAATCACTTAACTGTCTGCCTCAGTTTTCACAAGTGAAAAATGGTACTTACCTAATAGGGTTACTGTGAGGATTAAAGGAGATATGTGGAAAGCACTTAGCCCAGTACCTGGCACATAATAAGTACTTAATAAATGATTGTTTCATTCCTTTCTTAGCATGCTAATAAATTGCTTTCATTTTGTCCTTATAGTCATCATATCCCTGTTGACAGATATGCCACTCCTAAGTAATCCTATTCCTCTCCCTCAGGAAAATTCCTTGACAGTCATTTATTCAATAATCTTGAAAAAGTTAACCTGGAATGACTTTTCATGAAAATTAGGACTACTTCTTTACTTTACCAGTACAGCAGGCAGTGTGCTATCACATTTTATCTGCTCAACTTTATCTTTCAGTTAGTAGTAATGCTAATGGTAATTAAACCTTTGCTTGTCAGATGTCCCCTCATTGACTGCCAAATATTGCCATGGTCATCTGAATTTCACCCTTTTGTGTCTGCTACAACTTATTTATAATTTCCTTCTCTTTTCTCAAGGCAAAGCTGGAGCCATTACCTCCAAAAACTTTGGAAGGGAAAACACTGATTCTTCTACTTTCCCTGTTTATTATTTTTCCCTACCTATTTCCCCATTTCATGATAAATAAAAAAGAATCCAGGAAACAAATCCTGAACATGAAACCATCAAGGAGAAAGCAGTGGCTGGATGTGTTAAGGATCTAACTGGCACTATGAAGTCAAAATTCAACAAAACATTTAAAGTAATTAATATATATATATATATAATATCAGTCTTAATGAAAACTTTCACAATTGAAATTTATACTATAACAGATTTGAAAAATATTCTAATCAAAACTAATACATATAATATTGATAAAACACAGATATCATCGCTGAAAAGAACTATAAAAGTTAACATTTTTTTTTCATAAAACCAAGGAAAAATGTTGAGAAACATTTTCACAACACATATTAAGCATGTCAGTGGTCCAGATAAATGCTTCAGGAAGGAGCAAATATCATTTCAGGACTGACAAATGCAGTGTTTCATTTGATTTGTAGGATATAACAAGAATCATTTACCTCATATTGGAGTCCCTATTAGCAAGAAAAGACCCAAAAGGTGAATCCAAAGAAACTTCATAAGGCTTCTAAATAAATACAAGCGATTTTATGCTGGCAATGTAGGACTAAGGCCTTAGAATTCAAGACCACAAATTATATATAAAAGTATTATCTTTAAGGGGGCAAGACTTTTTTGAGATAATAGAAAATATTTAATTCAATCCTCTCATTTAAAAGATGAAGAACTTTAGACTCCAATGTCATAAGTAACTTAGCATTAACCAGTAACAAAGGGCATCACCAAGAGTTGAACATAGATCCTCTGAATCCAGCATGGTTTCCTCTATATTATGTGAGGAGGCAAGATTTAATGATTAATGCATATTATGCAAGGAAATTGTGGAAACTATGCTTTTATTGCTGACATCATTCCCTTCACTTGCCTTACAAATAATACTCATCCTTCCATAAATATGGACCTGAAAATATCGCTGACAACTAAACTTATAAACAATACCAAAACTGAGTCATTTTCAGAAACCAAGCTACTGTTCACTGAATTATCAATGCTACACAGGGAATAATGGGATCTGAGTGCAAATTTTAATTATCAACACTTTGTGAACTTAAACAAGTCACTAAACTTCTATGAATTAATTTCCTTAACTGTAAAATAGGCAGGGTGTACTATATTACCTCTACCTTTCCTTCTAGCTGTGGTGGAGTGTAGAGGCCCACAGATAGTAGGGGAACTCTGGGTAAGGTATAAGACCCTTAAGGCCAGAGGGAACCTGCTGACAATGTCTGGTTTGGCTCTCATCTCCCCTAAGAGCTCTTATCCTTCCTGAGAAGTCAAGGAGGGCATGACCACCTGTGTTTTACTTGAAGCAAGGGATGGTTACAGTAAAGAGATGCATTTACATATCAATAGCAGGGTACTTATAGTTAGCACTTGCACTGTGTGCTGGGGTGATATAATGGTTCTCTAGTTGGCATATGCTCAGTGTGTTGTAATGAGGTAATCATACTAAGGTATTTAAGGGCTGAGAGGACTGGAAATAAATGGATTCCATCTTGACCATCCTTGTGGGACTCTGTTCTCATCACTCTTCCACTAAGACCAAGGACTTGGACTGGTACCGAGGTCACCCAGAAAGCTAGTCCAGATGATATATTTTAGCAGCTCAGCATGGAGACTCTAGAAAGCATAGTACATTTGGCACCCCAATTTGGGGGCTCTAGAAAGCACACTACAGTGGAGCAAGCATAATGGTAGTTTGCAAGTATTTGAAGGGATGTTAAGTGAAAGAAAAAAAAAAAACTGATGTTGTACTTGGAGCCAGAGATCAGAAAGTATCAATGGGAAATAGTTATGAAGAAGACATTTAGACTTGATGTAGAGAAAAACTTATTAGCCATGAGATATATCAAAAAGTGGAATGGAGTGTTTCAGCCATAGTATATTTTCCCTGACTGAAGGTATTTAAGCAAAGGCTGGATGGCTACCCATTCATTATGCAGCAGAAGGAACCAGTCACAGGAAACAAGCTGGACTAGGTGACCTCTCAGATCTTTTCCAACACTGAGAATCTGATTCTCTGACATAGTAAGTGCTACATTCCCTATAGTAGAAATATTCAAGCATAAGCTGGATCACTGATTTCTATTAATAAGAAATAAGGGGGATTTTGGCAATTGTGGAAAGTATGTTTAGAGAACCTATCAATTGAGCCACGACAAGCAATGTTTGTGGTTGTGGCAAATAACACAAATTGTGCCCTTAAATATTTCTGGATTTACTGAACCAAAAGAGATTAACTGCTGTTTAGCCATTCAGTAACTTCCTATTTTGATTAATTATTCTTGCTAACTCATTGATATGTTTAGCTGTTTCTAATGGATAAATAATGTTGAATATTATCATAAACTTCCAAATTTCATTGCCCTAGAGCAAAGTTTTGATTGCTAT
The DNA here is from genome assembly GCF_048593235.1 of Sminthopsis crassicaudata. NCBI lineage: Eukaryota > Metazoa > Chordata > Mammalia > Dasyuromorphia > Dasyuridae > Sminthopsis > Sminthopsis crassicaudata. The sequence continues at coordinate 376,338,331 of NC_133617.1, read as the reverse complement.
GGTTTTTCTTCTAAGATCCCTTCTAACATCAAGACTATGATTTATATAATAGTTTTACATGTATTATTTCATTTGATCTTACAATAATGAACTTATGTTATGCCTTGAACAAATATTTTTATCTTCATCTGAAAAATGAAGAAGCTGAGGTACTGTTAAATAGCTCACTTAATTAGTTAATGTATAGAAGATCCTAAACTAGAACCCAAGAATTCTGACTCCTAGATCTTCCCTGTACCATACTATTCATATATTCCCAAGATTTCTTAGCAATTCCAACTATGCTTGACAACATCCCTGATCGTTTTAACTGAAGAAAAAGATTATTTTCTGAAGTCTGATAGGAAATATTCAGAACTCTCTGAGGCTTTGATTTTTATGGGAGAAAAGTATGGAGTGGTCCCCAGAGGCAGTGCAGGATGCAAAAAAAGGTAAATAAGGAGCTCTGAAGGGTGACCTCGTGTCCCTGATTGCTACTTCCATGTTCTCACTCCAAAATAATGAGGGATCTAGAAATAGAAACAGAACCAATCAATTATACGTTCCATTAATTAGTCTGAGCTGAACCTGGTTTGAATGCAGACTTGCCAATGAGCTTGTGGATCCCTCACTAGACCTTAAGCAGGAAAACAAATTGCCAGGGAAAAGGGCACTTAAGATAGCCTAAGTTAGACAACTGTCACATTTACATAAAGAGAACAAATAGTGAGGTTTAAGCATTTATCTTGGGTTTTTGTCTGTAATTAAAGACCAGACTCCAGAATTCTCCTTTCCCCCTTCAACGATTGATGCTATTATACACATTTCATCTCCACTTTAGGCATCTCTGATATTTAACTATGTTGACAGACGGAAAAAAAAAAAAAAAAACAACAGAATGCTGACCTTAGACTTTTGACAGTTAAGATAGAATGTGGAAACAACAGCAGCCTGTAGCACCTACAATACTCATATCCTTTTCAAACCTTCCTCATCTTTCTTTGCCCAAACACAAAGGCAATCAATCAAAAATCATCCAATAAATACATATAATTTGACCACCCAGCAAAATGACAGTTCATATTTTTGGTGCCTTAAGGTTTTCAAAGATTATTCCCTGGGTGGTTGGAACCACAAGTATTCTTCCTAGTTTACAATTGAGGGAATCAAGGTTCAATAGTTTGGCTAAGGTTGCATAGGCAATGAGTATTTTAAACCATGGTCCTCAATGCTACCTTATTTTGTGTCCTTCACTCTTAATTTCCAAAGAACCTCTTTAATTGCCTAGCTAACAGTCATTTGTTTTGTTTATTTCTTTACCTTTGGTATAGGCAGTCAACTTATCAAGTCAAATCAAGTCAACCATTATAAAACATTGTACCACGTATTGAGCTAAAAATTGAGGATATAAATGCAAGCAGAAAGACATGACTTATTCTTTCTATTCATACAGCTACCACCTTAGTCCAAGCTCTTAACATCTTTCACTTAGATAGTTTCAATAGCTCCATCATAATTGACTTCCTTGCTTTATGTCTCTTACCAATATAGTCCATCATATACCCTGCTACACCAATAATTTTCCTTAAGCAAAGAAATGACTATACAATCCTCCTATTCAACCAAATAGTTCCCTATTGCCTCTACAATAAAATACAAACTTTTTTATGTTTGAAGAACTTAATATAAATTAGTCACAACCTGTCATTCCATTCTCATTGGACAATACTTCATTTCCCACACTCCAATTCAACCAAAGTTAGCTTCTCTTTGTTTCTCATACAAAACATTCCAATTTCCATCTCTTAGCTTTTGCATTATCATTCCTCCATGCCTGGAATGCAATCCTTTCTCACCTCTAATTTATGGAGTCTGTCTGTCTGTCTGTCTGTCTGTTTCTCTCTGCGTCTCTCTCTGTGTCTCTCTCTCTCTCTCTCTCTCTCTCTCTCTCTCTCTCTCTCTCTCTCTCTCTCTCTCTCTCTCTCTCTCTCTCTCTCTCTCTCTCTCTCTCTCTCTCTCTCTCTCTCTCTCTCTCTCTCTCTCTCTCTCTTAGCCTAGATTGTAAAGAGGCATTCATTGAGTCTTTTTATTTTTAACTTTTTACTTTTTTCATCCAGGATGTATAGCTTATCTTTGAAACACAAATGGTTGGCAAAATGTATTATTTTTATTATTTTATTTATCATTATTATTAGTCTTATTAATTCAAACTCTCCTGATCATATATTTGGCACCAAGATGAATTATGCTTAAAAGTCACTGTTTTAAGAAATTGAGTATAGAATTCAAGTTGAAGAAAGAATCTGTATAAATGTTTAATATCTTCAGATACTCTTCTTTGGTTATAACAGTGGGTACACTGCAGAACCCCCAAAATGATATCCATGATCAATCAAAAGACTTTGTACTAACATTCCCAATAAACCAGACTAAAATCACCCAGAGGATGACAACTTTTTGTCCAAATTATTACATTCACCTAGATTAACAACTTTAATGACTAATGCATCCATTCATATATACATATATATACATCTCTATTTATGTTATCTTTATGACTAGAACTATAAAACTATAAATAGACAATAATTTATGTCCAAAATTGAACAGAAGGACAAATTATGTTGACTTTAGCAAATTTTAGAATTATTTTAATAACAACAATCTTCTTCCTGAAACAATAGCCCATCACTTTTGAAAACAATATTTAAATGTTATTCTTTTATAGTTGCTAAGTCATGGAATGTTATGATTTATCAATAGTTGTAGTTAAACATCATTGTTTGGAGAGATATTTTGTCAGTACATACATATATATGTATACACACACACACACACACATATATATATATGTGTGTGTGTGTGTGTGTGTGTGTGTGTGTGTGTGTGTGTGTGTGTGTGTGATATATACTTGGAATTATTAAGGAATAAAAATGTAAAGAATGTCACTACATATGTTATATTAACTCCTATTTAAATAGTAAAAATTATTTGCTTCTGTAAATATTTGCATGGAATATTGATTGTGACACGACTTGGTTAACAATATTTGCTCAGCAGAGAAAAGCCCAGTGGTAATGCTAACCACAAGAAGCCTGCACACCCAACCTCTGCTATATGTACACATGGTTACTACATCATCTACCTCACAGGGTTTTTGTGAGAAAATCATTGAAATTTTAGAACAATATAGAAATATAAACTTGATTATTATTACTACTACAACTACCACTATGGTTATGATTCATCCTCCTCCTCCAATTACTACCACATTCTGTGGGCTTAGTATTGGAAAAGCTAATTTTCTTTGTCAACTGACCTGATCACCTCATTCTTTGTCTTCAGCTTTCATCTCTCCTCATATAAATTCTATATGGGTATGAGGGCAGAAACAATTAAGGGAATGGGGTGAATCCTAGAGACATCTTCCATTTGTTCTGGCATTGTTTGAAGAGGCAGAATGCTTAATTGCTTCTAAATAGAAAGAGATTCTAGTGGGGATGACAGATCCCACAGTTGTGATATTACTAAAGTTTCTTTCCCCATCTTTAAAATGCTGTGCTTGGATATTTTCATGAATCAAGCATAAGAAAAATCAGTCTAGAAATAGGGGGGAAAAACCTTTTAGCACCAAATACCATATTCAGAAAATGGCAACTTCTTAATAAAACTTAGATTAATTTTATTGTTTCTATAAAGAAAATGAAATCCTGCCATTTGAATCTCCCATCATACATTTCAAATTTGTAGTTATTTAAAGCTAAAATTGGTAAAAAAAAAAAAATAGACACGGCCAAGAGAAGCTCCCTAAGATACATTATTTGTAACAAAATGTACTTTGATTTATCAAAAAGGAACATCCATCTTTCCCTTCTGTATTTATCATTTCCCTCTCTATATTTATCATTTGTACATATGTCATGTTATTGGTAGTGTGAAATCTCATAATCTCCACCCCACCTCCATGATATAAAACAAATTAGGGAAGAAATGCTTGAGAGGCAGTGGCAAAATGGAATATTGAACAGAGTGAAAAATTTGGTCTCAGGAACAACAGGACCCAAATAGTGCTTCTGATTCTTACTAGTTGTGGGGTCAAAGACAAAATACTTACACTCCCTGAGCTTGCGTTGCTTACTCATCTATAAATGGGGATAATGATTTAACATTGCTAGAAGAAAGCATGTGATAACATGGTTCAATCTCATTGAAAATTTGAAGAACTTTATATCAATTTTGGTAATGATTTCTAATCACATAATATTTGTTATTTTCTCTTAGTTGACAATCAAAGACTTCTCAGAAACAAGAGGTACAAAATTGTTGGTTAGTCTTCCTGGCACAATGCTCTCCTCACTATTGCCCACATTTCACTCAGTAATGACCATACTAAGTAAAGCACGGTCTGACCATGTCACTCCCTTATTTAATAAATTTCAGTGTCTCCCTATCATATATGTGTTTGTACATAAATATATACATACAAATATATGTGTATAGCTATTTTAGATAGATATCCTCTCTATAGAGTATTAGTATAAAATCTTTTCTCTTCTTTCTAATCAAATTTAAGAAAAGAGAACATCTGATATAATAAATAGAGGGCTGCCCTTGAATTCAAGGAGATCTGGGTTTAAGATCCTTCTTCTGAGCACATTACTAACGACAAGTCCCTTAATCTCGTAGTTGATTGGAATAACTCTCTAATATAATAAGTTACAAAGGACATTTGTACTTCCACCATTAGGTAGTTCCCAGTGAAATTACATATGCTGACAAAAAGAAAATAAAATTCAAATTTAAGAATAGTGGTGGATGTTGATGAATCAAAAAAAAAAAAGAAATTGAGTTATGATTACAATAAGGCAAACAATATTGAAGCATCATGTTGCAAACCAAAGCAAACAGTCCCATACCTATCTCCAAGGAGACAGGGGTAATATGACCTTTTTGGCAGATTAAAGGCACTAATGAACTATATGGTATAAGTGGAATCTTCATAGAAGGGTCATGCTGCCATTTGGTGACAATGTATGAGGAAATGAAAAGATAACATTGCCATTAGAAGAAGGAAGGGAAAATGAAATACAAAATAATATCATCTAAACTCTTGGTGATACAGTGAAATTGAAGAATTCAGATATAATAATAATGATAATAATAATAATTCACATTTATATAGTACATTAATATTTACAAAATGATTATTCTCTAATAAAACATTGGACATAGGTAATATGTTATATTATTCCCACTTAATAGTTTAAGGAACTGAGAAAAAAGGTAAAGGGTCTCATGTGATGTCAAATTGTTAGTACATAAAAAACTGAAATTCAAACACAGGTCTCCTAAATTCAGGATTAGTGTACTTGTCATTAGATCCCTACAGTCAATATAGCAGTTTGTTGGAATGATAGTAGTCAAGAAATCAAATATGAACCTTAAGCAATGGATGTATTTTCTCTTAAAAGTTCTTTAAGAGATAAGAAATTTAAACAGTAAAATAAAGCTCTACCTGTGCTGAAACATTGTTTGTAACTATCTGTAAAGGATGAGAAATTGGCAAACCATTCACGTATATTTGCCCAAGAAAACCCATGGACATTCAGTCCACAGTGTCAAGAACTATCAGACATGAATGATTGAACATCAACTACATTAAAAACCTAAAATCACAGGGAGATATAGATTTATATCATCTATATATCAATGTCTACATCTATAGTTGCATATAGAGATATTTAGATAGATGAATAGACACAGGTGGATAAATAGATAGAACAAGACGTAGATATGTGAAAATTTTGGATGCTTCCTCTTATTTAGTTGGTAGGAAAAAGAGTTTAAACTATAGACTAGGGCAACTGAAGTATATTGGAGAAACCCAGCAAGTATTTGTTAAAGAGAAAGAATATTGGTACTTTAGCATTAAGAACAGAAAACAGGTGTTCAGAGAACTGGTTAAGGAATTTCCCCTCAGAAAGTTGCACTGCGCTAAGCATTTTACAAAAAGTTATTTAATTTGATCTTCTTAACAATCCTAGGTGAGGAGTATTATTATATTAATCCAAAGTTAAGTGACTTGTCTAGTATCATAGTACTTGTCTAGTATCATTTGAACTAGATTCTCCCCATTCTATCTATCATACTATTTAATTACAAATGCTCCCAACATAGGGGACATCAGAAATAGGGCAACCACAATGTCCTCATTCCTGTCTTCATTTTTTACTTCACACAAAGTTCAGAGGCTTATATAGAAAATATTTTTTATTCTAGCATTAGGATATAGGATAAAGCACTTTCTCAGTCATTTTACATTTCAAAAACTCAGTCAAAATTTAAACATAAAATGTATTTGTCAAACATGCTATGCCCTTAATTTCAGACAGAATTTCTTTGATATTTTTCTTATCTCATCATCATCATCATCAAACATTTATTATCTACACCATATAAGATCCTGCATTAGATTCTAGAAATGCATAAAAAGATGAGATAGTACCTGTAATGAAGTACCCTAGAGCCTTGGTGGGGAGAAAGGAGATAGATAGATAGATAGATAGATAGATAGATAGATAGATAGATAGATAGATAGATGATAGATACTGATATATAATAGGATCAGGTAAGTACCAAATAAGTGGAAATGGAAAATAGTTGCATATGAAGACATATCAGGGGGCACAGCAGGACTTGGGATAAGGCTTCAAAGGAACTTTGAGCCAGGTTCTGAATGATAAATAATCGTACCATATATTGTATTGTGAAAATAGCTTGTGCTTCAACACTGATAATTCCTTTTTTCATATGAGCAATATATGATCCACAGATGAAAAGATCATGGCATTATTAATATTTATATGTGAGATTATTTCTTAAAATACTCTATGTTCTGTAGTTGTTTAGTCATTTTCCAGTGATGTCACACCCTTCATGACCCAATTTGGAGTTTTCTTGACAAAGATACTGGAGTAATTTGCCATTTTATAGATGAGGAAACTGATGCAGAAAGGTTTAAATGATTTGTCAGGGAAACACATTAATAATGGTCTGAGGTCATATTTGAAATTTTCCAAGAAAACCCAAAATTGAGTCATAGGGCATGAAAGCATAAAAACATATTTTTGTTTGTTTCATTTAATTGTCAAGTAACTCTCATTTGGAACATTTGTGTCCTCTGATTTGGGTAAATTGAAGTAGTGTAATTACCCTAGAAATGGAAGATAAAACCTGTGACTACCTGAACATTTTTAAAGTTTAAGTGAGAGGCCTGATCATGTTTATCATAGAGTATCATAGATGAATCCAACTATCCATTCCCAATTCTAATAATCAAATACTTTCAACAAGCATAGACTAGTATCGATCTATCACTATCAACAATGTAAAATTGGTTCTTTCAGTAGTTCAAAAGTAATATATATATATATATATATATATATATATAACATACATATAACATATACACATATCTGTTTTAATTGGATATGTGTATGTATGTATGTATATATATATACATATATATATGTATATATCAAAGAAAGTACCATCTCTTTAAGAAAAAAAATGGAGTTATTGATTAATTGATTACATCCTGCACACAATTGCCAACTTAAGCACAAGTAAGGCAATGATATTGAATATTCATAATTCAAAAGCCACAATACCACGCTATATAGTTTCATTATTACCATTTCTTATTTTAATGAAAACATAACATTCCACTTTGTTGGACTAATTTACACTATATATCAAAACTATATTAAATTCTCTACTACTACTATGAGAGAAATTGCAGCACACATGTGAATTACAGAACACGACCTTATTCCAAAGCTGTGAAATTAGTGTTCCTGCCCTGTGAGAAAAGATTGTTAATCTGTGTTTATAGTCATGGCATATTTCTGGTGAAGAAATCTGAAGAGAATTGTTACTTTACCCCCTTGTTAGCAAAAATTGCTTGTCTGAAAGCCTTGCTATATGATTTGGAGCATTTCTTCAGCTTCCCAAGCTGCTGGGAGTTTCATGATAAAGTGTGAATAATTGAGCAGAAGTCTGAGTATTCCTTAGGTTTTTGTTTGTGGCTTGTTGTTTTGGGGGTTTTATTTTTATATTTGTTTGTTTTTGTTTTGTTTTATCTTGGCCAGAGTTTGAATATTACAAAGTCCTGTAACTCCCTTTAATGATGTAATAAACAATTTATAGAAACTAGAGTCATTAATGATTAAAAAAGAAAATGGAATCTCTTGTTAGGATTTTGAAAGGACTTATCTTAGTAGCTCAGTGGATAGAGTGGTAGACCTGGATTTAGGATGATCTAAGTTTAAATCCATCCTCAGACACTAACTAGTTGTGGAATCCAGGGCAAGACATGTAACCTCTGTCTTAATCTATTGGAAAAATAAAGGCAAACTATTCCAGTATCTTTGCAAAGAATATCCTAACTGGGGTTTTGAAGAGTTGGACCACAACTGAACAACCACAATCTCTACTAACTAGAAAATCCTCCCTTTTTTCTATGCTTTTCTAAATGAAAGTTATGTGATGATAATCTTAGATATATCATCAGATCATCCATCAATTTAAGGCTGGGAAAGACTTCAGAGGCTATCCAAATTCAGGCACTTCATTTTAAAGATGACCAAGAGAACTTAAATAAAGTATTCAAGGACACGCAAATACTATGTGACAGAAGGATTTGAACTTAGGCTCTCTAATACCAGTCAGTATTCTTTCCACCATGTGTATATTACAATTCTTTCTGCTCTATCTTCAGATATCCTGAGCCCACTTCTTTTTCTTAATATTATCAGAATTTATCTGTGTTTTAACCCCACTAAAGGTCTTAATGATAATCTATCTTTTACCCAGCATTGTATTTTGTGTTAAGTAGTCCATTATCAATAAGGTGCTTCTTTAACTACATGAGATAATGTCTGTGACAGTATTTATTGTTTTTGTTCTGAAGTCTGAAAAGTGGGGTGTTCCTGATTTCTAAATATGCTTTATACCTTACCAAGCTAAACTTTTTACTTTGGTGCATAACTATTCTATAGGGAAAAACTACAACAAAAACTGAGGTAAGACATTTTTCTCAATTCTAAACTACACAGGAGAACCCATAATCAAAATTCTATCTGTCTCTCATCATCATAAGGTGAAAAATCTGTCCCTCAACCAAATCTGTTGAGATTATTCTGCCAACTTGGCACCAAATCTAAGAAGACAAAGATAACTGTATTCATTTTTGACCTGTAATGCCATGGTTCCAATAGTACAGGAGAGCACCTACTGCTTTTCATCTTTACATTTTGGGTTTTATGATTTCTAGAATCTCCTTGAAAATCTAAAAATCAGCCTTTTGGCAAAGCATCTTAGCTCTTAAGAATCTAGAAGTACATTATTTATGCTTCCAGTGTTTTTTACATAGTCTTTCCATTTATGTCTCTATTTTCTATTGGTCTTATTACTAAAGTTATTCAAGATGGATATTTATTTATGAACGTCAGAATGAAATTGGAAGTGATGTTTATAAACTGTAAAGAATTGAATATTTATCTTATTTCCTTTCAAGAAACTGAACAGGTAAAGCACACTATCTGCCTGGAGAGCTCTTATTTTCTTCTCCACTTTTCTAAATCTCCATTCTTCAAGGTCAAGAAAAGCTTTTCAGCTAGTCTACAAAGTTCCACATTCCCTAACTCCTCTGCCTCTGAAATTCTGTATCATTTGGTATTAATGACTGGCCTTGGATTCTAATTTAGCTTTCTACATATGTCCTGATAGCCAAATTATGACTACCTTCAGGGCAGGCATTATGCCTTATCAAATAATCATCAAGCTCTTATTAAGCCCCTACACATGCTTTACACAGTAGGTTAAACACAAGGGAAACAAAAGCAAAACTGAAAATAATATCTTTCTTTGAGAATATATAAAAACACACAGACATTCATATTTGCTATGTGTAGTATATGTTTGTGTTTGTGTTATAGATAAATAACAACATACACGATCTATCAATAGTCAAGAAATAGCTATCTGGCTGCATTGTGGGGAAGAGCCCTTTCTTGTAAATTATGATTTTCTTATGCAGTTCTTTTCTAGAATCATTTATTTGTCAATTAATCATTTATTTACCAATCTGTTCATTCAATATATATTTATTGAACACTTATAATGTACTTGGTACTAAGAATTAAAGGGGAAACAAAAAATAAACCTTTCTCACCTTATTATTTAATACTCTTACTCTTTGAGTCTATGGTCCAGCCAAATAAGTATTATTGCTTTTCTTCATACATGATATTCCACTCTATCTCCAGACCTTTGGTTAGCATAGTTACAAAAGATATTAAAGAGACACAATTGTGAGTACTTAATAAATGATGAGTTGGTAAAAGTGAGAAGATAGGAGAACTTTTTTCTCATTCTTGTTGTTACTCATACTACAATTGCCAAGACTTCCTATCTCAATTTCGAGAAATAAGGGGTTTTTCATTTGATTTCCAATGATCCTATACCATTTCAAAGGAAATCACAAACTATTTCTGGAATTATTATCTAAACAATAATTATGCAGCATTTTATCTTATTTCACATTCATATTTATGTCAACAAGTACCCTAGTTAAAAGTATGGCTTTAAGAGATTATAAATTCTATTGGCATCACAAGCTTTCATGTCAGGGTTTGAATAGTATATTTAGGCTTGATTGTGAATTATAATCAAGTACCTTGCAATTATGTTCTTAAAATTATTGATTATGATGGCATAGGGAGAAGTGAAAGTAAAAGGAAATGAAAGAGGAGGAAAATGAAGAAAAAGAACAGGAGAAAGAAGAAAGATAAGTAGCTTTGAGATTCAATTACTCTATGAACCAAACTATGTGAGCAATTGCTCTACCACAATGATTCTAGTTTCTATGCCAAATGAATAAGTATCATATTGCAAGAAATGAATAAGTATTTTTAAAACAATATTGTCTGGAATTGTCCTTGCTCTACATAGGGGCTTCTTAAACTTTTCGCACTCATAAACTCTTTTCATCCTATCTAGAAGCTTTTATGCAATCGTGTGTCAAATCTGAGTCAAGGTGTTTCTGGCAGCATTCATGTATGTATAGTGCAAAGTACACATGTTAAATGTTCAAAATCAAGATTACAATGAAGTCACAAAATACAACATGCTACTAGAAACACATTGAATTCATTATACATTTGATTTTGAATTAATTTTTGATTATTGCACTCAGAAATTGTTTACTATTGCCAAATGTTTTGCAATTCCCACATAAACAAATATTAGGCAAAGTCACTGCTTCTCCTAAAAGAAATCATTTCATCATCTCAAAAAAAAATTGAATGTTTTGAGAATGTCTTACTTCTTTTAACTTTTTGACTAGTGAATTTATGACAAGACTGTCCATATTTTAGAGTTCTGCTTACATTCTTCAAAAATTAAAAGGAGTCGAAGCAGAGTTAGGACTTAGCTATACAAGTATAAATAACAAAAATATAAGTTTTTAGCTTTCATGATAATAGCTAATATTTAATAGGATTTGAAGATTACAATGCATTGTCAATATGTTATCTCATCTGATCATTAAAATAACTCTGGGATGTAGGTAGCAGTATTCCTTTTTATTCCTCATCTAAGGGAACTAAGGTAAATGGGAGTAAAATGTCTTGCTAAATAGTTTCCTAGGTGGAATTGAACTCAAATTTTCCTGTCACCAGATCCGGAACTACATTCCCTGCACTAAGCTGCCTCTTCATTTCTGGCATAACAGACATTTTATTTGCTACCATATTATTGTATGTTGTAGCTCAGACTGGAACTTTCAAAAAGAACTATAATAGGATGTTTGGAGGAGTAGTTAGGTGGTGCAGTAAATAAAAGAGGGCTTCTTAAACTTTTCCCACTAGTGACTCCTTTTTCCTCTGACAAATTTTTGCATAATCCTAGGTATACAATTATGTAAAATATATATACAAATCAAACATTTGTTGATAATAAAACATAATCTTGCAACCCCTACATTGTTACATGTGTGGTGTTGTGGTATGGTATTGTGACCCATTTTAAGAAGCATTGCAATAAAGTACCAGAGTTCTGAAGTCAAAAGGACCTGAATTCAAATGCAGTCTCAGACATTTAACTAACTCTGTGATGCTAGGCAAATCACCTATTTGTCTCACTTTCCTCAACTGTAAAACAAGATGGAAAAGGAAATGGCAAACCATCAGTGTCTTTGCCAGAAAATTCTAAATAGAATCAGGAAGAGTTGAAGACCACTGAAATGACCTAACAATGTGGATATGTACTTATTTTCAGGCAATAGTTTTCCAGTAGAAGAATGTGATGTGTCTACAGAAGATGCATCAAGTAAAAGTTAATTTGAATTGAGTTAAACCTTTTCAACTACTATTACAAATTGGCAGATATTCTGCCTTTAATCATTAGACCAACTTCTCCAGGCACCCAAGTTAGGGTTTCTTAATCTGAAATATGTGAACTTTAAAAAAAATTCTAATAGTTATATTTCATATAATTTGTTCTTTTGTTCCCCTGGAGTTTTTGGACTGCCAAAAGATCATTATACACACAAAAAAGTTTTGGAAATCCTGCCTAGAAATTTTCATTAAAACCTCCCAAGAAAAGTAAATAAATGGATATAATTCCTAGATGTTCTGATGTATATTTTATCCAAGCTTTTATTGTTATTGTGTCTTTGAAGCATTAGCAAACCTGGAAATCTCAGCAGTCCCAATATATGATGCCTATTTCTGGTGAGAAGGGAATGAATTAAAAAGGTAAGAATTCAAGGCTATCTGCTTTTTCTCTCTCCAGGGAAATCTTTGATTCTGTCAATAAAAGCTTGATCCTGGATGCATAGAATTTTTTATAGGTAGAAGGAGCCTTAGAGGTCAGCTAGGCTTAGCCCATCATTTACACATAAGAAAACTGACTGCCAGACAGATTAAAGGACTTGCATCAATTCAAAACGAAGACTAGAACCTGAATCATTTTATTCAGTCTAGAGTCCTTTTCCTTATACTCTGCTATGTCATGAGTTGGAAGAAATCTTAGATATCCTCTAGAGTAACTCTAAGCTGAAAAGTGAATATCTCTTCTGCCTCAATAGTTAGCCTTATCAGCTGTGTAGTGATGGCTATCACTGAAGTCAGTTAGTCATGTTAACAGCAGTATATTAAGCATCTATTATGCATCTACTAAGCATCTATTATGTGCTAAGTTCTGTGGAATCAAAGAAAGCAATAATTTCAAATATATATATATATATATGTATATATATGTGTGTGTGCACATATATGCATATATGTATGTATATGTAAAAATTTCCTGCCCTCAAGGAGTTTATAATTTTGGTGATATCTCTTCTGTCCTACACCAGATCTGGAACATATTTGGGAAGTGTACCTTGATGAGCACAGCAGCTAGCCAAATACAAAAAAAAAATAATAAGTCTATTTAACGTTGCTGTAACTCTCATTGGAAGAACTCACTGTGGATTTCATAATAAAGCTGGACAATGAGGGAATATATAATAGCCTTGATAGTCATCTAGGGCTTATTTCTTCTTTGCCTCTTTAATCTAAGACCTTGTCCTACAGTGAATTGAGAATGTTATATTCTGTATTACTGAACATAAAATAAAAATTCAGAAGGGTGGAGGAGAATCTGGAGGAGTATTATTGTATCTTGAGAAAAGTGAAAAGCATTTTATTCCATTCCCAAAGACAATTCAAAGCACAGTGAGTGTTGCTAAGGCATCTGAATGACCCTAAGCCAACATACACATTAAAGAAGGAAAAAAATCCTCAGAACTGCAACATTTTGTTCATTTTTTGTAAATATGAACTCTGAAATCTTTCCCATGCCCATCTCTACTACTCAGTAACTTGCTGTTATTCAGGTATTTCAGTTGTGTCCAACTCTCCATGGAACTATTTGGGATTTTCTTGATAAAGATACTTGAGTGTTTTGTCATTTCCTTCTCCAGTTCGTTTTACAGATGAGGAAACTAAGACACACATGATTAAAAGACTTGCCAGAGGTCACATAGCTTATAAGTTTCTGAGGATAGATTTAAATCCAGGAAGATAAGTCCTCTGGACTCCAAACCCACAACTCAATTTGCTGCACCACGTAGGTGCTGCAACATAATGACTATTAATAACAGTAAATGTAGAATATGGACTGAGCCACGTTTCCATATATATATATATATATATATATATATATATATATATATATATATATATATATACATATATATATACATACATATACATATATATATACATATACATACATACACACACACACATACACACACACACACACATATATAAAATACCAATTTTCCATGGAAAAGGCTCTTCTGGAATTTGTCAAGTTTTCAGGATTGGCTTTTGTGTCTTTTCAAAAGCAACTTTTTAAAATAAAATATTAATTTGCGGTGCTTTATGCATCTTGATGGAAGTGGATCATCCTAATCTCTAGTATGCAGAGACATATAAAATCTAATTACAGACAAAGTAGATAATAATTAATCCTTCAAACTGGATTATTCAGAGTCTTAGTGGTTTCCCTTTTTAAGAGGAAACCTGTCAAGGCCTCTCTGTTATCTCCTTATCATCTCTATAAGACTATCATAGAGCTGCAGGGATCATTTAATTGTCTTGCTTTAAACATATACCACAATGAACTTAAAGGGTCAGGTTGTAAAGTTCACAATGCATTTTTCAAAAGCCAGTTTTATTATAGTGCAATAACTAGTACAAGTAATCTGATAACTCATACCAGTAAATTAAAATGTTTACTACTGATCTCCTCAACATCATTTAACTATGTCTTTCTTCCCTAAACTTCACGCACACTTTAAACACATCATTCTATCATTTGAAACTATTCCCTTCATAGCTTTCAAAGTATAGCCAAAATATTTATGCAGTAGAAACATTTCACATCAAAAAAAGGTATCATAGCATACTCTCTGGAAGCAACATGTCTACAAGAGAAGCCATTTTAATATTTTTTTTTTAATAACTTCCTGCTACTACACCTGGATCTTCCCAACAGTTTCACAAGGTGACAATAAATCTCAATGATTCTCCAATCTTTCAATAATATTCCTCATTTAAAATGAGTGCTATACCTACTCAGTTCCTCTCCTATCATGCTCCTGGGTCCTACTACTCCCTGATTTCTTTTCTTTCGTTATCCCCTTACAGTGCCCCCTCTGTTAGCGGCTCCATCCTTAACCATGAAAGCTTTGTTTACACATGCAGGAGACACCCAAATCGTAGAGAGAGAAAAAAAAATCTAACACATACTACATGACCATTGCTCAAACCATGTCTGGAAATCCTCTTCTAGAAACTGCTTTTAGAAGCAGAACCACAAAACAAAATCAGTTTTGGTCTTACAATTATACCTCCTTTTGAAACAAAAGGCAGTATTACTCAATAGAATCACGTATCTTATCTACCAGATACCTTTCTTTCTTTTTTTTCCCCAAAAAGAAAACTTTTCTAAAAATTAAAAAAGGTTTTAATGCTCTCCAAATTAGTTTCCCAGGTGAAATCAATTATTTTAGAATTTATATAATATCTAATTATTTATTTATACAAATATATAATTATGTAATTATTCAAAATAATTTCAATAAAACCAAAAAGCTCTTATCATAGCATTTAACACATTGCAAAGATTTAATAAATGTGTGTTGTCTGATTGCTTGACATATACATTCATGCATACATATTTGCTGATGTGCAATCACTGTTGTTTGTCCATCCACATGCATATCTCAAGACAGATATAGTTGATTTTTAAATGTTTCACATATATATGTAAATATAGATACACATATATTTATTTTTTATTTCCATCACTTTTGAGCTCCAAGTTGTTTCTTGACCTTCCAGTCTGGCACTGAGTTCAACAATTGACACGTGTGTGAAACTATATAAGTATAATAGCATCTTTCTCCTTGGGATGTAAGGATTTAAGGAGAAAAACTAAACTTAGCACCGTGCTTGGAATAAAATAATTGTGATACAAATGTTAGTTATGATTAGCCCTAGAAATAAGCAGGTTGCTGGTATATTTGTGATTTCAATAATTCCACCTAAGAAGTCAAGCTATAGTAGTTAGAGATTTTTCAGAATGTTGTGCAGGCTCCTGAGCAAGTAGGACAACATTCCCTTGAGTGGATGACATCCATCACTTGTTTTTGAGTATAAAAAATTGGGGTTTGGGGTCACCACACCAGAAACTATGACTTCTGTGGGGGATTCTAATGAAACTAAAGCCCAACCACCAACTGTGCTGGGCTGATGATATCTCTGCATGGTTAAAAGTTAATGGGAACAGTGGCTTAAGGGAATCACTTTGTTAACAGTCTATTTTGGTCTATGC
This sequence comes from Sminthopsis crassicaudata, assembly GCF_048593235.1. Lineage (NCBI taxonomy): Eukaryota > Metazoa > Chordata > Mammalia > Dasyuromorphia > Dasyuridae > Sminthopsis > Sminthopsis crassicaudata. The sequence goes on along the minus strand of NC_133617.1, from coordinate 376,321,900 downwards.
CACAAGAGTACTCTAGGGATAACTGTAACTCTTAAATTCCCTTCCTACCTCCAACCCCCGACCCAAGTTGTTAGTGTGGCTTACATTACACAGTGAAGTGATCACATTTTTTCTTGTCTGGCTGGAAGACAGCTGTGTTGCAGAATGAGAGTAAAATGTCAAAATTCACTAATTAGAGACAAGAGAGAGCAAAGGGGTGACAGGAAGTGTGATATTATCTTCTGAGAACAGAAAGAAACTCAAGTTCGACCTCCCTCATCTCTACCACTCCCCTAAAAACATGTTGGATGAAAAAAAAAATCTGCTGTGAGGGAGGCTAAACTAAGCTAAACTAAGACAAGGGGAATTAATTTGTCAAGAGCTCAGCTTCTGAACTCTCTCCCATGCTCCACAATTTCTCACAGGACCTAGCTTGCCCTGGAGTCAAGAATATCCCTTCCATGAGCAGATGTTAATTACTAATACCAGGATGGAACATAGCAATTCTCAAGTCTGAACTTTTCTTTCCCGGAGGCATCAAAACAAAATATTGAATGAATAATCTATGACAGGTTAAAAATTTGGCAGAGCACCCCAATTTGTTCCAAATAGCCTCTTGTAGTCTTGTGATCCAATTAGAAAGATAATATTTGCCCTCCAAAGCTATTTCTTAGCACATTCAGGAGAGAGCAAATGAGAAATGAGATTGTGTGAGTTATGGAAGGAGAGGGAAAAAAGTCTCCATTTTCTCCAAATAAATTATTATTGACAACTATATCCATATCCTCATTTATATCCAAAACTATTTATCTGCCCATCTGTATCTGTTTAAACATACACACTATGCATGCACCCAAGTTGTATGTTCAAATATGAGTATTATATGTGTATATAACACATTTGTATGTAACTTACTTATATGTATATAAAAATACAAATATGGTCACATAAATGCACACAGTGGCTGGAGGTTAGAGGTCTGGATAGATAAAGGACTTAGGACAAATGATGCTGTTGTTGTCCACCTTTGAAGAAGATCAAAATGACATCACTTGGAATGTTTTCCCATAGGTCAGACACAAATAGTCCATATGAATATTTGAGATAGTCTCTTAAGATAGCTAAATGGAAGGAAGATGGGATTTATCTCAAAGTTCATGAATATATTATAAGCTTACAAAAAAACAAACAAACAAACAAACAACTTAAGGACTGTGGTGTATGTACTGAAAGTATTTGAAAAGAGCACTGGTCTAAACTACAGAAAACCTTGAATTTCTTTTTTATGCTCACTTATTGGTGCTAATCTTTTTGAATCTCAGTATTCTCATCTCTAAAACATGGACAATAATGTCCTCATATTAGAACACCAAAAACTCGGTTTAGTGGAATGGTAATGGCAACGAAGAGGAGCAAACTTGTGTGATGTTGGTCAGGCTGGTTAACCTCTGCTTTCTTATCTGTAAAATGAGGTTTGACTGGATGACCTCCAAGGTCTTTGAAAGCATGGTTCAATGGTCTTTTCTTGTTAATACCACATCCTTAGAGCTTCCATTAGAAGTGAAGAATTAGGGGAAAAGGAAAATTCAAGGATAACTCCAAGGTTTGAGTTATCAAAAAAGATTCTTGGTGGTTCCATAAAGAAAAAAACAGGGAATTCAAGAGAATGGAAAAATTTATACAGCAAAATGATGAGTTCAGTTTTCAAATGTGTAATAGCTGAGCAATGACCAGCAAGTCTTAATCTTAAAAGTCAAAATTGTGTGACTCAGTTTCTTCATCATTAGAGTGGAAGAATTAGACTTAATGACATTTAAGGTGCCTTTCGGTCCCCAAATTTTTGATCTTGTGATCCTGTGAGATGTCACTAGGACACCTTGGTAAGCAGGCTATTCATGACAAAGGATCTGGATTTAGGTTTAAATTCCTACCTTAAGGCAAGAAAAACAAAGTCCTTTTCTAATATATTGCTTATAAAATGTGTGTGGCCTCTGAAAGGCCGTTTCTATGTTCTAAAAATAGTTTTGCTTAAAGAAAAAATAAAGCAGAATTACACAACGCTGCTGGAGAGCCTGCTTAGTTTCTTTAAGGACATTGGAAGACAGTCTGCAGTTAGTTCATGAAGTAGGTATAAACTCCCCCCACCAGGATGATAAGAGAATTGCTGGCTACTTTCATTCAGAATGACCCAGTTCCTGCAGCCAAGCCCCAGGTTCATCCCTAAAGGCAGATTTAAGGCACAAAGATGTAAAGCTTCCAACCACCCTCCCCTTTCCACTTATTATTCAGAAAGAAGCTTTTTGAGGTCTCCCCTGCATCTCTTTGCCTGCATCTCACCACACCACAGTTTACCCTCTTCTCTCCTCCCTTGACTTAGAAATACACATAAATAGGGACTCAGTCTGTCTGAGACCCAAGGACCTGCCAGCATCACAGAATATAGGTCAGCATAAGGTTATTGCAATGAGGCCTCTTTTCTAACATGAGAGTCTATGTGTATCTTTGGTGTTAGAGCTTGAGAGACAGAGAAGGGAGAAAAAGAGAGAAAAGAGAAAGAGAGAAAGAGGGAGGAGGATTCATCACCCCAGGGCCCTTTTCAAGTGATTTCCTTTTCCCTAGTATCTGAGAGATTAAAAGGAGGGAAGTGGGAAAAGTGAAAGAATATGGAGAGACCCTGCAGACCCTTTTAAAATGCCCTTTCCTGTCTTACATTGGTGAGAAGAAAGAAAAAAGCAAAAAAGCAAATGGAACAGCAATTGAGTGCGTTGAAATGTGTTCATTCCTAGACAAAATGAAATGTATCACAGCCTCGGAGAAGGGCATCCAAGAGCCTGAGAACTCAAAGAATTGTTTTACCTAAACATTGCCCCAAACATAGCAACTCAGCATATTACTAACCTCCATACTACAAGTAGTTCAGTATAGAACTTAGAGCATAATGCTCTATCTCCCACCCCACCCCACCCCGTGTGACTGTCTCTGTCTCCCTCTTTCTCCCCATATTATTCTCTTTCTCTCTTTCTCTCAAATTATGTAAAATAATTATTTTAAGCATTCATTCAGTTAACTACTTTACAGTATCTGTTATCCACTGTATGCAAAACACTATATTAGATATTAAAATAAAACAATAACAACTAACAAGAATAGTGTCAAGCAGAAAACAACAGCAGAAAATTATTTTTCCTGGACAATTCATTTCTACTTGTACTTCATCAAACTTAGATGAAAAAAAAACTGAGATTATAATAATGGTGATAATATGAGAAATAAGAATAAGTAGGAAGACCAAGGTGATGGCAATGGATTACAAGATAGCCTAGAAACCATAAAGATTTGTCTTCAAGTTTTGCCTCTGACACACTGTGGGGCCATGGGCAAGTTGTAAAATAGTTCTATAGGTGAGTTATTAAACCTGCATTGACAGAAGGAGTTTCCTTATTTGGACTCCCTCAGTGATAAAATTAGACTTGTGGATTATTTTTAAAATATAAAGAAGAACCAAACATGCGGTGCACATTCTTTAATTGATGCTACTGGGGACGCTGAGGGTGACAGAGCCCAGGAGTTCTGAGCTGCAGTAAGGTAGACCAGTTCAGGATCTGCACTATTTGGTCAACCCCACGAACTATAGGTGATAATGGTAGGGGTGGTATATGTAGTGTGTGTGTGTGTGTGTGTGTGTGTGTGTGTGTGTGTGTGTGTGTGTGTGTGTTTGGGGGAAAAGGATTTGCAGGGGACCATGTTGCCTAAGAAGATGTAAACAATCCAAGTCAAAAACAAAACAAGTCCTATGTTGATCAGGGGAGAACCAGACCAGTGAGCAGCCTACTTATTCCCAAGACAGAAGAAATAGAGAAATTCAACCCCAATAGAAGCAAAATAAATAAAATTAAATTTAAATTAAAAATAACAGCAGCAGTACCTCCAGTTTTGCCTTTATTAATCCCAATAATTCATAATAATATAAGGATGGTTCTGTGTCTTCCAAAGTTAACATGACCATGTATGAGTTCATGTGAATTCTAACAAGTTTAAAAATCCTGGGTTACAACAAACATGATGATGGAATATGTGTGCCATCTACGAAGGAACTACTTATGTTAGCATAGAATAGTTAATAAAAGCTTAGCCAAGATAGATGACAGATTTTTTTTTCTTTACAGATATGGAAAATCACAAAGCTTGTTTGCTGAGTCATGAAGAAATAAACCTGAGCCACAGAACAGGTACCAAATAAAATCAAGAATTCCTGCAATATTGAAATTATCAAAACTATTTTAAACATATGTATCCATTCACATCTATATTATATATCTATATGCACATATATTTTCTCTATTTTGAGGAGGTTGTGATATGGCTAATAGAAATATGTTTTATGTAATTTCACATGTATAAATAATTGATATCACTTTCTTTGCTTTTTCAGTAGGTGAGGAAGGAATGGAAGGGAAGGAGAAAATCTGGAACTCAAAATGTAAAAAGAAAATAAATGTTTAAATAAATAAATAATACATTAAAAATATTCACAGTATCTCCTATGTTCAAGATTCTAAGATAGGACCTTGAGGCCATACAGAATTGTAAGTCATACCCCTGTAAAGAAATTATGAACAAAATTATCCTAACAGGAAAACATGTTGAAAACTACAGTGAGTAATGTTGGAAATGAACTGTTAGATGGCTATAATAGTGAGCTTGTAGACTGCATTATAATATCGGGCTCAATTCCTCCCTTTTTGTCCCTAGGAAGAATCGACAAAATCTCAAGAATCCAAGAATTCAGATCTTTTTCCTAGTTCTTCAGTTTAGCTGGAGTCACTTATCAATGCTTAATGGTATCTAATTGTATAGCTTATTGTGTGAGCTTAATAATAATGACTGCTATTTGTAAAGCTCTAGAAAAATTTCAAAATGCTTTTATTGCTTTTATCTCTTAAATCTTTACAATAACTGAGTAGGACAAACTGAGACAAATGGATCAAATAGCCCACTTAGGTTAGTTCATGATGGAGCTTTATTTTAACTGAGGTTCCTGGAGGAAGAAGAGGAGGAAAGGGAAGAGGAAGAGGAGGAAGAGGAAGAGGAGTAGCAGCAGCAGCAATATAAATAGTAGTAAACATGGAAATAAAAGTAGTAGTAATAGATACTAGTATTTAAAGAGTATTTTACAAGATAGACTTATTTTATTCTCATAAAAACTCAGGGAAGTAGGTACATAATTATCACCATTTTACAGATGAGAAAACTGAAGCAAACAGAGGGCAAGTGACTTACTATGATCCACACAGCTAATACCTACCAGATTTAAATCCACATCTTTCTGCTTCCAAGACCAGCATTCTATCTACTGCATGAATGTATCTACTATACCCTTGTTTCCACCATACCATTCTACGTGTGCATACACATGAGCATGAATAAAATTCTTACAGATGGTAGGCAATATGTTAGACTGACTGCCTTTTAAAATATCCATGAAAGTATATGCTTATCTTTCTTATCACTAGCATAAATTCCTGCTGTGAGTTCAGGTCTGCTATTTCTCTCATATGCCAAGGCACTTGATGGCAACATGGTATTCGAGAATATGAAATTGGAATGAGAAATGCATAAAGTTGCTGAGGGAAGAAGTTTGACCCATTTCTGTAGGGAAGAGAATATCAGACTTCCAATTTCATTTTTCATCCATACTTAACCAACCAGTGAATATTATAATGGAAACATGGCCAATATTTCAAGACTGAAGTTTCTTCAAATTTGCTAAACACAGATAGTTAATATTCATTTTCATATAAGGATCATAGAACTGATGGTGACTTCTAAAATATACAGAATAAATAGCAAACAATAGAATACACTTGAAATAAGAAAGGTTGGGAAAGGCTTCCTGTAGAAGGAGGTGTTATTTGATTGGTGCTATGCCAAAAGAAATAATATCCTTAAAGGAGAGAGGAAAAGAGAAGTAAAGAGTGATGCAATGGTCCAATTGGCCAGTATCACTACAATAGTGCAGCCAGTTAGCACTTTATAGTTTCAGCATTTTCATGTGCATTAATTCTTGATCATCACAATAATCCCACAAATGTCTTAAAGCTGTTCTGTTATTTCCCGTTGATAGATGGGAAGGTGAAAACCAGAAAAATGAAGTGAGTTCCCTAAGATCATCACTAACATAACCAAGAGTAAATAATGTCTATGTCTCTAGATTCTTCTTTTCTCTATATATTCTTGTGTGTCCTTCATTCTCTAAGGGGACCATGACATCATGGAAGTGATGCCATGATGTGCAAGTGAATAGTTAATACAACTTCATAGGAAAGGTTAGTGGAAAATCCAATGGTACCCTAATTCACTTAGCATGGGATATTATGATTGAGACACTCTTATTAATAGAAAAATCCAAACCAAGTAAAAAGAGATCAGAAGAGAAATGAAAATGACTAAATCTCTGAAAGGCTATGTGATGAAAGATTAAAAAGGCTAAATATGTGTAGCCTCCTCAGTGAAAACTAAAGGAGGCTCAAAATGATTGATGGCCAGAAATATTGAAAGATCTTAAACACAAAGGAGGCAGAGGCTTACTGAGCATGCAAAGCAGAACCTGCTGCTAGAAGATGGGGAAAATGGGGTGAGTGTTTAAGGGGAAAAAATGACAATTTTACATGAATTTTAAAGAAACTCCTGACAGTGAAACTGATACACTGTTGAAAAGTTTCCCAAGGGAAATCGTGGGCAGGCTGTCCCTGGAGATATCTAAAGCCATACTGAGAAAATGACGGGAAAATATCCTGTGGGGAACAACCCTTTGTAGACATCAAACTTGAAAGAGAACTCTTTGAAGATTTCTTTTCTAATTTATATTCTCCTGAGATCCTACTAAGAAGAGGGAAAAATATTGAAGGGATAATGGATCAAGGACTCCAATAGCAGGGGGTTTGCTTCCATGTTTCAGGCTGACTCATATCTCTAACTAGTCAGTTAAAGTTATAATGCTATAGCATGTAAGGTTTATACCTTAGAGATTCTCTTCCTTGTCCAGAAAACTTTCCTTAGCATGACCAAGTGAAATTTCTGTATATTGTGGGTGTGACAGAAGTCCAAAGTCAGAGCAGATCCCTAAAACAAAGTGCAAGGTATCCAGTATAGAGAGAGAGAAGGAAGGAAGGAAGGAAGGGGGAAGGAAGGAAGGAAGGAAGGAAGGAAGGAGGGAAAGAGAGAAGGAAGGAAGGAAAGAAGGAGGGAAGGAAGGAGGGAAGGAAAGAAAGAAGGATGAGCAATCTAAAGATAATCATAAATGTTAAACTCTATTAAAAAAAAAAACCTAGATAGTGTCTTCTCATACAACCTCATTTTATTGTAGAGGAACCTGAACACAAAAGGAACAGAAAGGGACAGAGAAAGGCAATAGAGAAAGACAATGAGACAAAGACAGAGAGAGAGAGACAGAGAAAGACAGAGACAGAGTCAGTGACAGAGAGAGACACAGAGACAGAGAGACACAGAGAGAAACAGACAGACAGATGGAGACAAAGACAGAGAGACAGAGAAAGATAGACAGAGAGACTTTCATAGAGAGAACTATTACAAAGCCTGGGTATTACATTCATATGTCCTGGAAATTAAGTTACTGAAAATTTCCAGATAACAGTTACATCTCCTTTGTAGGTCAATGGATCAGGGGCCAGATTCTCTTATTACAAATAAAAGAACTAACAAAACCTTATGGGGAAGGCTCCACTCAATAAGATATTAAGGATCATATTGATAAGGATGCAGAAAGAGGTGTCAAATGACTTACCAGACATTACACAGCTAATACATCAAAAAAAGAGAGTCTTGAACCCAGTTTCTATGACTTTCTCTAAATTGATTGTCCTCTTTGCATTATCAAACTACTCTTCATGAGGCAAAATTCTTTCACATAAAGACCTTCCAATTTAATTGAAGATACAATCCACAAATTCTTGGAAAAATTACTAACAATATAGTATTACTAAAAGTGTACATTTATTTCATGGAGTTCTATACTTATATAGAGGCACAAAAATTTGCTTTTTTTCCTACATTAATATGCCAGCTCAATTGAATTGTGTATAAATTTATTCTGCATCTACTTCAACAGGTCTATTTACTGGGAGACAAACATAATACATCACCTCCCCTAAAGAAAATTATATACTACTAGGTGTAGGTCAATAACTTGAATGTAGGTAAGCAAATATGAGATGATTTAAAGAGTAAAAATGCATTAAAAACTGGAAGGTAATATGAAAAACAAGACAGATTCAATTAAATAAGTCAATGGATAAAAGCATAGGGGATGATAAGAGTTTTGAAAAGCTGAAACAAGGAAGCGATATATAAACTATGTAATATTGAATTCGGGGAATAGCTATTAATCCACTGTGGCTAATTACAGTCCCTGAAAAAAGTGCAATATGAACCCAGGACAGAAATTTCAGTAAGAATCAGACTGACTCAGTAATATACAATTTTCCTGAAGGATGCATCATGTCTTTGCTGGGTATTTTGCTTATAATGCAAATTATATTCATCTTTTTCTTTTTGCTTATCCACAATCTGATGTACCTTTTCACTCATTGTCCCATGATAAATTAAAAAGAAATACTCATGTTTCATGCTTCTGACCAAAAACTTTCTACCTTGTACCGAATGACTTCTCAAAGGAATATGAACCCCAGAAAATTATTTAAAAGATATTTTTTTACTTATTAACATAATAAAATCTCTTCTATGAAGGTTAGAAAATTAAGGTTTGTTTTACATGTTACTGGTAATTCCATATCAGCTCCTAGTGATCACTGTATTCTCTTTCAAATCCTTACAAACTTTGGAACCTAAATAATACTGAATAAGGTTGATACCAGAAATGTTTTTACTGCTAATAATAGAATGGTAAGCATGATATATACATTCATTCTATTCATTTGCAGGAAACTTTTACAATTAAATTCTGTTTTGATGTTTTCAGTTAGGCAAAAACAATATTTGTAAAACTTTATTGAACAATTTAGGTCAACGAAACTTTTGCTATTCCAAAGTATCAAGTCATGGATCAAGTGATAGTGATATAATACATCATTATTTTTCACATTGACAGTCTTACCTGTTATACCATATTACTTCAAGGAAACCAAAGAGCCTCTTATACCTAAGAGATGGAAACATTGACTCAAAAAGGATGGATGAGATACAAACAATCAGACTAAAGAATATTTAACCACTGTTGTGTTTACATTTAATTCAGTGTTTCTCAATCATGGTTTTAAGTGAGATTTGAAGCTACAATTCCTTAAGGTACAACTGTTGTGAAAACTAGCAAAAGTCCCAAGTCTTTCTGTAGAGTATCAGAATGCAGAGAGAAAGATTGGAGAAAAAAAAATGAAGTTCCCTGTGTACATTTTATGAATTGGAAATGTGCATGGTATTTACCACTCTACTTCAGGGATTACAGTATTTTTGCAGAACCAAGTGACTTTTTATCTTTAGTTAATTAATCACTGAATCCTCAGTAGGCTTATGCTATTATTCTTTTTACCCAGGCACAGCTAAGATTTCCAGAAATTTACATATATAGTTCATCTAAAAGATTATTTTATGAGTTGGTTTAATCAATTAAAAATTTATCATATGAATCAGTAGTAACATAAAATACACACATAAATACACACAGAGAGACACATATTTACACACACACACATACACACACACACAGAAGAATATGTTCTAGAGTCAAACATGCATTATTGCTAAACTTTGGGATAGCTAAAGTCAAACAAATTCATATGAATTTATTTCCAAGAGTTGTGACTTTTTGATTAGGCTTCTCATGATTTGACCTTAATTTACTATTTGAGCAGAGAAGGACAATGCTCACACTCTCTCTTCTTTGTTAATATTTTTTCCTATGTAGAAGTAGGCAAATGACTTTTTCTTCTAATGAACTGATCTCCCTTACAAAAAGGATGAGTTACAAATTCCATTTCCAAGAATTAATCTGACAAATTCTAAAAGGCAACTACACTATCTGATTTCCAAAATGTGGTATTTAAAAAAGAATACCTAGAGAAGGAAGGTTTCAGAACTATAGAACTGACATAATCCATTGAATTTTACCATCGTCTGGTGTCCTGAGGGTATAAGTCACTAGGTAGTAATAATACTACCACCACTGTGATATTATTTCACTACTATGAAAGTTTTATGAACTGATCCTGAGGTAGATGTTATTTAGATCATGGACACATAGAGTGTATTCCTTGAAAGACAGTAGAACATCTAGTCAAATTCTCCCACCTTAGATATGAGGAAACAGAGAGACAGGGAAATGAATTATCCCAGGGAACACCATTAAGTAGATCATGTGGTACTAAAGAAGCAATACTGTTTCTACACTCAGAAGACCTTGCCTTATTAGACCTTGCATCATTCCTTAATCTGATGTTTAACAACCCGTGTGAATTTAGGCAAGTAACTTTAGCTACATAGACATTGGTTTCTTCATATGAAAAATGAGAGCTTCTTTCTAACTTTAATCTTATGATCCTAAATAGCAAAAACTAGATCCCAAAATTCTAATGAAGTGAGATCATTAATGAAATCTCTGTTCTGCCCCATTCCCTAACATTCTACCTTATGTAAAATAAAACAATATGTATTTTGAAGATAATTTGTCTGCAAAAATTTTCCAGGAAAATCTACCACTCTGTATCAAGTAGAAATAACATAACTGGGTACTCACTTCTAATAGCTTTGCACTGAATTCGACAGTTCTCTCGACTGTTGGTGCTGTTTCTCACTGGGGAACTTATAGTAGGACTTCATTTTGGAATTAAAATGGGATTAAAGCTCTTACTCTCCGAAGAAAACAATAAGGAAGTTTGCTGAGAGGTTAATTTGCCAGAGAATAAATGTAAATCCTAACACACTGAGAAGTTATAAATCTCTCCACAGAAAAATGCCTATCAGCAGCTCTGTCCAGCCCAGCTTTTAAGAGCATTAAACCAAATGCACTAAGCCTAATATATTCACATATAGCACATGTGGTGGCCGTTTCACATGCTTCATAACTCAGAGGGCAACTGCTGCTGTGTGTGAAATGGATGCTGTGACAGGTCACTAGTGATTTATACTGCACCACTCAGAGAGGAACTGAATGCCAAGTTGCCCAGACACCAGGAGGTTCTGACATAGTCTACTTAACATCATACCTACTTGTGTCTAGATTGAATCTCTCTCCTTCCTAAGAAAAAAGGAGAGAGAAAGAGAGAGACAGAGAGAGACAGAGCGACAGAGATAGAGAGATAGAGAAACAGAGAGAGGAGACAGACAGTGAGAGACAGAGACAAAAAGACAGAGAGAGAGAGAGAGAGAGAGAGAGAGAGAGAGAGAGAGAGAGAGAGAGAGAGAGAGAGAGAGAGAGAGAGAGAGAGAGAAATTCAAAGAATGGCTAGGTTTTGTATATGTAGTCTCAGAAAGTCTTACGAAATTCGATTCTGACTTTTATAAAGATTTTGTTAATGTGGACCTAGTAGTTTCCCTAACTCTCTTTTTCATTTAGCAGTAGATGCTGTGCATTTTCCATTGAATTTACTGCATTGCTTTTTTAGTTCCTCAACTATAAAGAGTTGACATTTCACAAACAATGGTTAAAGCAGACTAAAAGGACTTCATTCTCATCCACAAGTATCATTTTCAGCACCCAACACTGACACTGTACAACGATGGTCTTTGTTATATAGTTTGTGTGTGTGTGTGTGTGTGTGTGTGTGTGTGTGTGTGTGTGTGTTAACAATTTCTTACATCTCCAAAGCAGCTTTGGGCTTTAGTCAGCAAGTGTGAAAGGACACAGCCCCATTGTGTTGGCCTCCATAATCCTTTGTTACCAATCAACAAAGTCTTTAAAATGCCCTGCTGAATGGGAATTTTGCCAAATAACAAACCAGCTCCTTGGCCTTATTAAGGGCACCTCCTACTGGTCTTTTCATACAATGAATTATGCTTTCTTCATTATCAGTTCCCTGCTAGGTTTCTGAAGGGAGAAAATAGCTACTAAGAAGAGGACAGGAAATTCAGATTAATGAACAGAAGCGAGAGTCGCTGGAGTAGTATTATCTAAAAGAGCAGGGTCTTCTTTACCTGCGCAGAGAGACAATCCATTTACAAATATGACAAGGATATTTAGAGATGCTTAGAATTTTAACTATTTAGATGCACAAACTTGCACATTTATAAAGTCAGGGATGCCTTCTATGTTTTGACTTTTTAGGTACAATAAAGTCTTTTGAATTTTGAATGAAAAGGTGATAGGATGATTCGGTCTAAAGGTTAAGGGTGGGAGGATCACTGCGTGAGGACAGACTCATTACTTTTCCAACTTGGACCACAGTTTCTTCATTTGTAAAATGAAGGCCATGAACCAGATGACCTCTAATGTCCCTTTCAGGATTTTATATCTAACTTGTACTGAAATCTGTCAAAGAACAGCATCCTGACAGTCCTAGCTCCCATTTCTTGGTTTACTCCCCACAAACAGAAAGCACTTGTTTTGCTTGTTTTCAAAACAAAATAATCAAAGTAACATTGCAGTACCTCCAATACAGCAATATCCTTGATATTTCAGTGCCTTTCCTTCCATGTTCTCTCTTACTTCTCTACCCACCTTCAAGTAAGCTCTTAAGATATAGGGGATTTACACTGAAAGACAGATCGCCCCCCAAAACTTCCCTTTCCCCGATCCATGTTTTTAAAAGGATCAGACCGAGTCTCTGGTGTGTTGAGATGGAAATTAAAGAGACACGTATTCATTACCGGTGTCTGATGGTCCAGGGCCCACCTTCTGGGAGAGTACTTGCAGAGGACAATACTACACCCAGAAGGGCCTGGAAGTAACGGGGTGAGGACCCCTAGAACTAGAAAGAAAATAAGCACACACACACAAACACACACACACATACAGAAGCATCCCCACAGGCACACAAACGCACTCACAAATCTGGATAGGCGCGCGCACACACACAGGGACAGGTCTCGACCCAAACGCACCCATGGGCACAGACCCCCGACCCACACGCGAGCGCGCGAGCGCGCACACGTACACACACACATGCACAGACACACAGACACGCGCAGAAAGAACGCTCCGGTTCATGTGGACGCGCCTAGAAGCCAACAACAGTAGTGCAGGTGCCAGGGCAGTCCTGGTAGCTTCAGGACCTCAAGTCTCGCCAAGAGCTGACAGTCTGAAAATCTCCCACACCAAGAGGTGCTTTCTCCACTCCCAGTCCTTTGCAGGCGTGTGCCGCACTTTGCTGCGCAAAGAAAGCACAGATACGGCGCCCGGAGGCATGCTGGCTGAGCTGTGACTTCCATCCTAATTTATTATTAATTTTCGGGATGAGAGGGGGCTTCCCAGCACCACACTTTCCCCCTTCTCCTTCCCTTGCCCGCTGGGCTGTGTGTTTTCATTTGGACCCAAGAAAAGGTGGTTTCCCGAGGGGATTTGCTTCCCTTCCTTTCCGCTCTTCCCATCCCTCTCTTTTCCCCTGCGCAGCTCCCCGGTTTCCTCCGCTCTTTCTCCAGGGCGCCCACACACTTGTGGGGAGGCTCCGGCGAAGCCAATAGTGGATGGTAATCATTCATTACAATGCTTTTGATGCGTTTGACCGACGAATCCCCTAGCTCCGCTCAGCCTGCTGCTACCGCCCGGGGGCCTCTGAGTATCAATTCCCTCTTTCTCTTTCTCTGGCCCAATTCAATACACAACCAGCTTTGCCATTTTTAATTAGAAACTGTGCCTGCCAAGTGCAGAGCGGAGAGCGAGCCAGTCAGCTCCGCCGAATATCAATCAATCCGAGTTGGGAGACTGACGCTCCGGAGGGTTAGGGGTTGTTGGCTTGCGAAGCAGCTTCTGCCCTCTGCTTTTTCTTCTCCTAGCCATCCGCTCCACCTGCCCCCGATGCTCTCGGAAAGCAGTACCCAAGCCCCAAATCGACCTCATCCCCCAAATTCAAATGCAAAAAAGCGCGGTCATCCTTTTTTCCCCTCTCAAATCTCAGTCTTCAAATCCAAGGTGGCAAACACCAAGAAGATAATCAGAAGCCAAGACGTCTAGGTCCTTCTCTCTCTGTTGTCTCTGCTTCTGTCTCTCTGTCTCGGTCTCTATCTCTTTGTCTCGCTGTCTCTGTTTCTCGTTCTGCCTCACATTACCCACATTTCTTAAATCAATGCCCTGTGCTCCCTTTCTCCTCCCCTCGTTCTAATTTTCTTCATTCCAGTTACAGCCTTGTAAGAAGGCAACCCTTTAACCACTTCCCCCCCCAAGCATATACACACATGCCCCTTCCTGCCTCCCCCAACCTCTATCATCTCCCCTCAACAGCCTGCTAGCTTTGCAGGTCTACACAAGTACTTAAAAATAAATAAATAAGAAATGCATATACACACAGAGAAATAAATACATACATATATATAATACACATTTATGCATATGCAAAGCGGCGCCCCAGTCCCATGCCACCCCACCCACCCTTAACCCAGAGAGAAAAAGTGTGCGGTCTTTATAATCACACCGGACTAAGGTGAAGGTAGGGGAAACGCCAAGAGAGAGAAATATTTCGTAATATTTCAATAAATTTCTTCCCCCCAAAAGCCCATCCCACTCCCTCACCCTACCCCACCCCCCCTTAACCAGTTCTCTCTTTAATGAAGTGAAAAGGTTAAAAAAGAGAGGAGGCTGGGGCGGGGGGGGGGGGGGGCGGGAGAGAGAGAGCGCGGCGAAAGAGAAAGAGAAGAGCCACTTACCGGTGACTTGAAGATGCAAGCTGAGCAGGGAAGCCCCGAAGAGTACAAAAGCCAGCTTTGGTACCCAAACACATCCAAGACTATTCTCCATATTTCAGCCAACACCTACGGAGATTTTGGTCCCGGGCACCAGCAACACTCACACACATACACTCACACACGCATACACTCATGCATACACACGCACTGAGCCCCTTCTGCCTCCTCCTCTTCCACCACCACCTCCTGCTCCTCTTGCTCCTGAGTCCCCTTTCTCGTGCACAGACAAGATTATCAAAAAGGGGAAGAAAAAAGTTCCATCCAGTCCAGGAGCCCCCAAGCCCCAGAGAACTAACTCAGGGGAAAGGAGGGGGGAAGAAGGGAGGAGGAAGCTTTCTCCGATGCTTGCGGATCATCAATAAACAGGCATATCCTGAAGAGAAGAAGTAAAAAAATAAAAATAAAAAAACACCCCTCCAAAAAAAAAATCAACAATCCTTTGGCTGAGATGTGAATTAAAAGGTTGAGCCTGGTCCCATGTCTTCGGCTGTGTAAAGTTGAAAAACAAAAATCTACCAAAGAGATGGTGATGATGATTTTCTTCTCTTGGAAGAGGGGAGGGGGGCGTGCGGAGAAGAGGCGGGGGTAGAAAGTGTTGTAAGGCAAGCTCTCACTTGTTACTGGAGCTGTCCGCCAGCAGTATGTGAGCTGGGAGTTGGAGCTGTACCATCCATTGATCCAGAGAAGTGGAAAGCTGGAAAGGAAAATGTGGAGAACGGAGGGAAACGAACTGGATCAGGCAAAGATTCCACAGGAAGGGGGGAGGGCTGAAGGGAGGGGGATGTAAGGGAGGGAGGAAGGGAGAGAGAGGAGGGTGGGAAAAAAAAGAGGAAAAAAAAAAAGAGGACGGAGAAGAGGCTTTCAGCAGCTGCATTCGTTTGGTCTACATATCAATGAGCAGGGATGCCCTCTGTGGGCAAAGCGTGGGAAGTCACTTTTCTCAATGGATCTGGTTAATACAGCGTGTGTTTTTGCCTTTTCTGCTATCACTCTTGACATTCGTCTTCAGTGAAATCATTTTTTATTATGCCATATACCTAGGCTGCCATGTTAGGCTTAGTTAAATGTCCTGTCTATTTACTTCTCTTCTCTGCAGTTATTTCAAATCAGATAATTGTATAGCTAGAAAGGATTTTAGGGACATATAATTCTTCTGTCCCTTTTTAATAGAGAAAGAAATAAGGGCCTCCCAAAATAAAATGAATTGTTGAGTTCATATAGCTTACTAGTGATAGTCAGAGAATAATTGGACTTTTAGAAAGGAAGAAAGAAATGAAAAGTGGAATGAATAGATGATTGGGAATCAAGAAACCTAGGTTCTGATCTTCCCTCGGACATGAGTTATATGTGTGACCTCAGCCAAATCATTTAGACTGTCTGGGCCCCACTTTACTTAAACAAATGTCCAAAGTTCTAAGTTCTTGTTCCTTTTGCTTCTGCTGTGAAAGAGAACATTGAAACTCAAATGGCTAAAGAACTGGATCAGGAATACAGAACTGAAATTGAATCCAAATTGCCTATCTACTAATGTAATGTTTTCTTCTGTATTATAGTACTTCTTTCCTTTTGCTTACCTTATATCTTCCCAAGCAGAAATGTTAATGTCCTTTGCCTAAATTCCTCTGAAATTGATTACACAATAAAAGTGATTACCAAACAGTTGGAAAATGTGAGAAATAAAGACTGATATAGTTTTTCAGGAATCTGGAGTTTTACAACCTAATTATATTTATTTATGTTTATCCTGCATTTCTGTTACAGACTTGTAAGCTATTTAAGATCAGAGCACTAATATTGGCATATTCTACAGTGAATAAAATAATATCTTACCTATGATAGACTAATACTAACAGAGAGAGAAAAACATAGAAAGAGATGTAAAAAAGGAAGGGAGGAAGGGAGGAAGGGAGGGAGGGAGAAAGGAAAGAAGGAAGGAAGGAAGGAAGGAAAGGAAAGGAAAGAGGAAGGAAGAAGGAAGAAAAGAAAAGGAGGGAGGGAACTAGGGAGGAAGGGAGAAAAGGAAGAAGGAATACAAGCATCCAGGTGGATTGAACAATATCCTCTCTTTTTCCATCTATCAAATGGGATACTTCACTTGTCTCCTCTATTTGTCTCTGTCTCTCATACTCCTTAGTCAAGGGAAGGCTGAACACAATCTATGTCCCTCCTAAAGTTTTGATTAGATTAATAACTGATCAGGTTCTCTAAGGTTCAAAGACTGTTGCTACTTTTTCTGCTTCCTGAAAAAAATTATTGAAAAAATGCAGCTAACACTAAAACATACTTGCCAAATTATGTTCCAAATTACATTGGAGGAACAGTTCTAGAATATAATCTCATCTATTAAGTGGCCTCTTGCTTTCCAAAGTTCTTCCATTCAGCTTTTTGCCATGGATAGCACCAAGATCTGTAGAGTTAAGGTTTTAGTGTGAGAAAAATGGATAGGGAGGCAAATATAAAGCAAAGATAGTCCTGCTTAGAGAAAGGAACACAATTTAAATAATATTCAAAAAAACTTTTTAAGTGTAGATTTGATATATAAAGTATTGGGTCTGAATCCTGGCAGCAGAATCAACAGTGAATCACAAGCATCATTCTGAATGTCCTGTAATATAAAAATAATATTGTAGTGCATCAGATACAGAAAAGCACTCTTTCTCCCTACTCAGCTTATGTAAGATCCTAATAAAACCTAATGTCAGTTTTCAAATTTCAGTTTAGATGAGTTATAAAGTTCTTGGGGGCGATCCAGAGGATGGCAATGAAGATGAATGTGAGGTCTTGAAAATAGACTTCATGGTGAACTGACCTCTATTGTTTCAAAATAAGTTGAGATGTGTCTTTGAAGAAAACAGTAGAAAGATATTATTTGCTCTAAGGAAGACCGGATGAATTCCTGGGATTAGAAATCAATAGAAAACCGATTTGAAATGTGTAGATGTGGGGAATGGAGAGATAAGGTGAAGAACTTCCAGGAATGTTTAAATTCTTTTTTCTGTATTTTATTATTCATTATTTCTATGTCTCTGTGACCTGCATGAGTATGTTGTGTGTTAGCCACACAATATTTACTAAAACTTTAGATATATTTACTTTACCTGAAATGACATTTATCACTATTCAATGTTATCAATATTTAGACTATTAGCTGAATGCTATTATCTTAGTAATCTAAATTTTGAAGGTTTGTTGGCATCCATGTCTAACATTCAATTAAGGGGATAGGGCACCTATTTCTCAATGCTCCCCAACTTATGAACTTATGATGTAATTCTTTGTAACAGAAACCTTCCATTCCAATCTTTCCAAATAGCCACAACCAATTAGATACCTTCCCCTCCCCTTCTCAATGTTCTCTTACTTGTGATGTAATCTTTTGTATAAAAGCTATGTATTTTTACTACTTCTTTAGCCCTCCTACCAAGAGCTTTTTCTTTATTATCTCTTGATGAGACGGCTCATCCTCCAGAGGTTTTCAATAAACAACTTTTCTGCCTTCTACTGAGTGATCTCTGAGTAGTCATTTTGGGTAAGGGTTTTCTACATCCCTCACATAGAGAAATTGAGTTAAATGTCAAGTTATTGTGATTAGAATAAAAGTGAAGTAGAATTAGTTGGAGTAATTTTTTAAAAGAAGATTGTTTTTAGGAATGAGAATTCTGGAAAGGGAAGAAAAACTTACAAACTGGAAAGCGTTTAATAAATGTAAAAGATTATTATTAAAACATATTCTTAGATTGTATGGAACAAGAATAATGTGAGGCGAAACTTGGGTGAGGAAAGGAGGGAAAAGAAAAGAATCCTGGACTAAGAATAAATTGATTTAGAAATGGACATCCAAAATAAGAGAACTAGAAAAAGAAGTTAGAAAAGAAGTTCCTTCTTTTCTTTTTCTTCCTTCCTTCCTTCCTTCCTTCCTTCCTTCCTTCCTTCCTTCCTTCCTTCCTTCCTTCCTTCCTTCCTTCCTTCCATCTTTTACATCTCTTTCTATGTTTCTCTCTCCCTCTCTTATTAATCTATCATGGATAAGATACTATTTTATTCACTGTAGAATATGTAAATTGTTTTGTTTTGTTTTGTATTGTTTGCTTCTGGAGAACAGAACTAGGGTTATTAAGTAGAAATTTTATCTTTTACATTCAGACATTAGTTAATAATAATAATAATAGGGCCTCCTATTTAGATCTATAAAAATAAAGTGAGCTACTTCATGAAGCAAAATTTTATCTATTGAGGTCTTTAAGAGAAGGTTGTATGGACTGCTTCTCAAGAATATAGTAGAAGTGTAAGAAACAAGTGTTTTACCAAAAACTCCACTGACTCACTGATGAATTCAGGAAAAATGTATGTTACCTTCTTGCAAGAGCAGTTCTGCAAACTAATAGGCACACCCTTGAAGCACAAAAGCAAAGCCTTTTATTCCCAGTCATGATACACAGATCCTTCTCCTGTTTTCCCCATTGGCAGGGTACTATAGAGGTTACAATCTATCTAAAGTGCCTAATTCATTCAGATGAGTATATGTCTCCAGCCTTGATTAATCTTTTATGGAAGTTCACTTATTAGGGTGTATATACACCCCTTCTGTATCTACCAATAATGTCTTTCTATTCTAATTTATGTCTTCCCTCTACAAGTCTTATTTCTTTTGCTCCATATCTGTCTAACTTTTTAGGCTTTTTAGATTTTAGTTTCATTTTTCTGATTTTGATTTTTTTTTTTTTTACTGTAACTCTTTGGAAACCTTATCCAAGGTTGAAGGATGAATGATTTGGGGGAAAGATGGGGTTAGTTCTGTGATTCTATGATACACTATGCTATTGTATCCAATTTGTGCATGTGTATAAATATATCTGAATCTAGCAATATGCAAAAGCCTTAAAAATTTACATATATATGTGTGTGTAGAGATATTTGTATATTTGTATGTATATGCATATGTGTATTTGTGTGTATGCGTATGTATGTATATATGCATGTATTACATATAAATACATTCTTCTCTCCTTAGAATTTACCATTAAGAAGTATAGTATCAATATTCTATTCACAAATAGCTTTCGAGAATGGTTGAACCAACTCACAGCTCCAACCAGTGTTTATTTGTATATTTCTTGCCACTAATCTTCTAATATTCACTTTTTTGCCATTTTTTTTATCATTTTTGCCAATTTACTTGGTGAGAGGTAAAAATTCAAATTTGTTTTGATTTTTATTTTCCTTATTATTAAGGATTTGGAAAAATATTATATATGGTTTTTATACTCTACAACTCTTCTTTTAAGAAAATATTTATATTGTTCATTTTGGTCATCTTTTGACCATTTATTATTTGAAAATAACTTCATTTTACATAATTCTTAATTGACATGCCTAAGATAACAAAGGCTTATCAGGATTTTTTATACATTTAATTACCATTCAACAAATCATCTCATCTTTATAGCATTGATTTTATACTTGAATTAAAAAAAATATTGAATCAGAATTTTTTTTTCAGACTCTTATCTTTTATGACTGAATCTATGTCTCTTTTGCTTAAGAATTCACTCCATAAAAGGAGGAAGGTATGGGAGAGAGAGGGAAAATTTTGGAACTCAAAATCTTACAAAAAGGGAATGTTGTAAACTATCTTTACATGTAATTGGAAAAAAACACTATTAAATAACACACACACACACACACACACACACACACACACACACACACACACACACAGAGAGACGAATTCATCCTATAGTAGAGCTATGAAAGTACTTGGTTTGTCTCTTTTCTTTTGATATGTTGCAACTTTTGTTATCTGTCACGTCCATTTTGAATTTATTTTGGCACATAGTATAAACTAATTTCTTTCAGATTACTTTCCAATTTTATCAGAAATTCTTCTCAAATGGGGAGTATGTCCCAAGATAATTTACATTTCTGCTTTTTTCTAACATTGAGTTATTTAGTTGAATTATTTCTGAAGATTCTTTTTTCTCATTTCCTTCACTAACTTTTTTAAAGAAAATTGTTTCCTTTTTATTATTTCTTTGTTATAATGTAAAATCTGATATGTAGTAATGAAAATATGAACTTCCATTCCCATTGTCTTTTGTTATTTTTATAGTATCTAAATGTTTTCAAATTAATTGTGCTATTTTGTTTAACGTAACAAAATATATTATTTATTGTTTGCTATAAAACTAAATAAATAAGTGAATTTAAATAGCATCATCATTATTGACATTACTGATTATATTCTAACACCTCAGCCATTGGTACTGATTAGATATCCAGTAATTTTTAAAAGGATTGTGTAGTTATTTTGAAAAAATATGCCATTCTATAACTTATTATTTATTTTTTTAATTTCCTGCATAGATATGTTGCTAATTTATATAAATTTATCTTACTTGCTGATACTTCACTGAAATTATTTTCTTTTAAAATAATTTTACTGATGTATTTTTTATATTGCCATAGTTTTCCCTAGTATCTCTCTCTTCTCCTCCTATAGATTTATCTTGTATAACAAATATTATTTATTTAAAGAAAAGAAGATAGAAGAAAAATTCAGCAAATCAGATCAATACCTTGAAAAAATCTGAAAAAATATGTGCAAAGCATAACACTTGTGAATCTTCTACCTCCTCAAAAGGATAAGGTGGGAGTACATTCTCTTGTGTCTTTTGAATCATGCTTGTTCTTTATAATTTTATAACATTCAGTATTGATTTTTTTTTTTTGGAGAAGTAATTTATCCTGATTACTTTGTTGTAATTATTTGGTATATTAGTTTTGTGACTTTGTTTACTTCACTGTGTGTTCATATATATCTGTCCATACTTTTCTATATTTGTTACCCTTTTAATTTCTTACAACTAACTAATATTCAATTATATCATGTACCATAACTTTTTTGACCATTCATCAATTGATAGGTATCTATATTATTTCAAATTTCTTGGTAACACACAAAGTATTGTTATAAATATTTTGGTGTGTGTGAAGGTTTTCTTATTATTATAGTTTATATATTATACTTTCTCACTATTTTGATCTATATTAACTTTGTGTTGGGCAGATAATGCTCACAGTTCTGGATTAGATGAAAGTTTATACCTGTCACAGAGGCAAAATCATTCTCCTGCTGCCTTAGATCCTTAACTTAAATCTCCCCCCAATTTTGGTCTGGGTTAAGAAAATTCCCCTACCTAAGCCTCAGTTAAGCTTGGTAATAATAAGTGAAGTCAGGAACTTCACCATATCTAAGTCTGATTAGGAATGCCTCCTTTCACATCTGACACTGATTATCTGATTATATTATCTGATTATAACCATGCTCCCTTTTAGGATAGACAATTTCTTCACATGAACTCCAACTTGAAATTTATTTCCTCCCTGACATGTTTTCCTTCTCCTTATTCTTGGTGAACTTTTTATATCCATAGGGATGAACTTCCATAATGCTTGTGTGTGTGTGTGTGTGTGTGTGTGTGTGTGTGTGTGTGTGTGTGTGTGTTTTACTACTTGCTGCACTTCATGATAATAAATCTTGTCTTTGTATTGGATTCTGAATAACTAATTTCTTATAAATTCCTGAATTTAGATATTTGCTTTAAATCCATCCATAGAGACAATTAAAACAATAATGTACTGTGGAATATCTGATATGTGATAATACAATATGGTGTAAGAAACTGGTCTAAGAGTTTTTTTCTGCCAGCGTGCTTTCCACTTTTCCCAGGATTTTTTTTTTTAGCATCTAGGGATTTGTTGCCCAAGTAATTTATGGTTTCTTTTTTTTTTTTTTTTTATCAAATATTGGATTATTGATTTCTAGTATTTCTAATTCTTTCTTGTATAGTCTATTCCATTGATCTGTTTCTATATTTTACATCTCTTCTATGTTGTATCACCTCCTGGATTTTGTTATTATCATTATTATATATACTATTAACTTTAAGAGTTTATTTGTAGCCAGCAAATTTGCTGAAGATATAAATTATCTCACTGATTCCCTAGAATTTTCTATGTAAGCTATCATATTATAAGCAAATAAGGAGTTTTATTTATTCATTACCAGTATTAGTTTATTTCTTTTGTTTTACTGCCCATGTTAGCATTTCCAGAACTACATCAAATAATAGTGGGGAAAAGCAACCAATCTGACTTTACTTCTATATTCCTCTGGGGAAAGTTCTAGTTTGTTCTCATTGCAAAAATGCTTGCTTTGATTTTAAATAATTTTATGATATAAAAAATTCTTTTGTAATCATACTTTGGACAATTTTTATTATGAAGGAGTGTGGCATTCTATCAAAAGGTTTTTTCATATCTATTAAGATAATCAGTCGATTGGAAAAATTTAAAAGCAAGATTAATTATGATTATTTTCTTAAAATTGAAGTATCCTTGCATCCTTCATATGAATCTAATTTGGTTATAATGAATTATTATTTGGATGAAACATTATAGTCTTATATGAATTTATTTGACATTTTTGGATTAAAAAAAGAAATTTTTGGATTTATATTCATTAATTGTGTTGATCTAGAATCTCTTTTGCTTTAACTGGTTTAGGTGTTAGGACAATTATTTCTGATAAATGGAATCTGGGACGGTGTTTACCCTTTCTGGGGTGAATTTGTATATAATAATAGTTGTTCTTAAAACAATTCCTGTGAATTTAACAGAGGCAGAGATGCTTTTTTTTTTTTTTTTTTTTTTTTTTTTAGTAATCCATTTTATATCTACTGTAGTTCCTTTTTTCAGATTGGGCTATTCAATATCTCTATTCTAATGGAGAATTTTATATTATTGAAAGTATTTCTCTATTTTTTGTGTTATGAATTATTTTTGATTTTTTTAGAAAATAACTATGTGTAACAGATTCTGATTTTTTTTATTTCTTGTAGTTTTCTTCTAATTTCATCTTGTGCATTTGCTATCCTGTTAATTTGATTTTCTGCTCTATTCTAGTCAGATTCAGTGTAGGTTTATCAATTTTATTGTTTGAAGTAACTTTATTAAGTTTTATTTCATATATACATTCACACATGCATACACACATATGTATAAAGATTTGTTTCTGGTTTACTTCTCCCCTAATTTTTAATGGCACATCTTTTGTATTTAATCTTTTTTTGTTGTTGTTGTTTTATAATTTTTAAATGTTTGTTCAGCCTACTAATTGTCTATTTTTCCATTTTTAATGCAGGTTTTTAAAGATATACTTTTTCCTTGACTATTTGAAAAATAGTCACCGTATTATATATTTATATTATTATTGGTTCTGTAATTTGTTGTTTCACCCACACATCACTTATGATTATATTTTTATTTCTTAATTTGGAATTATATATTTTTGTGGTCCTTGAAGTGATTATTAATTTTTAGTGCATTATACTCTATAATGTATTTTCTACTATTTTAAAATTATCTTTATTGCTGAACATAGGGTTAATTTCTATCAAAGTTCTATGAGGTGTGGGAAAATATGTCTATTTTTAGGAATTTCATTTAGAAAATGTCTCAACTCTAGATTCTCTATTACTTTGTTTAGTTCCATATTTTTCTTTTTCTTTTTCTTCATTAATTTGTTAGCTATTTCTAAAACTAGGAGAGGGACATGAATGTCAACTATCACTGTTCTGTTGTTATGTCTCCTCATACTTCAGTTAATTATTATTTTTTTTGTGTGTGTGAATTTAGATGTTAAGGCATCTGTAACATTTAAGTTGAATATTGCTGGAACTCTGTCTTCCCAGAAATCAGCCCGATTCAGGATCACTAAACATCTTTATTCTTGATCTTTTATGGTCAAAGTCAGGGCATTAGGTCTAGCAACCTCACACACACCTTCCTCCCTCAAACTCCACGAGAGACTGACTCAGCATCAGTGTCTCAATTTCCTCTTCCTCCTCCTACTCCTCCCACACACGTCACTTCCCCCTCTTTGTCCCACCAATCAAGTCAGCACAGAACAGCTGGGGAGGGTCAATCTTCAAACAAGTTAATATGGAACCATCCAATTGGCAATTAGTCTCACGTGCTCCATTACCCAAGTGCATTTGTTCAGTTCTAGCCCTTTACAGAATATAGATTCTAATTTGTTGTCATTTGTTATTAATTATCATAATATACATTTCTTGGGTATGTTGTTTATCCATTTCTATATTTTTCATATTTATTTTTCCTTGTGTTGATAGCATTATTGCTACTCTCCTTTTTTTGAATTCACTTAATGTACAATAAGTCTTAGTAGGCTTAATCTTTATTCTCTTCATATCTTATTTTTTAAAAAAATGTTTTCTTATAAACAACAGATTATGGGGTTTTCTTTTCATATTCACTCTGACACTAATTACTTCCATTCTTAATCCATTCACATTAAAGTTATGAGTTATTTTCAACTTTCCCAATTTGTAAAAAATATTGCTCTTCTTTCAAAATTAGGATTTTCTTCCACTCTTTATAAACATATTAGTTATTTTAGCTTAATTTATTATGATGCATCAGATTTTACTAGCCCTTTTCCTTTCACCATTAGATCCCTCTTCTTTCCATGTGTCATTCCATTTCCTAGCTTTGAAATTTGTGTTATACATTTTTCTTTCTATCCTTACTTTCCTTTTAAAAATTTTCTTCCCTCTTTTGTTTCCTCCCCAAATAAGTGGTAGAATAAAATTAGCCATTCTTTTTATTTATTTTTGTAATTGTATGTATTTTATTTTATACATTTATTTTGTTTTAGGGAGTCCATAAATTTGACTAAACACAAAATGTTAGGCCCTAGAGCTAAACATGAATATTCTATTTTGAAACAATAGCTCTAAATCATATCCAAAGTTGAGCAACTCTTCACTTACAAATACTGCTGCATCAATTATTTTCACCCAATGGATCAAATATTTGCCTGACATAAAGGTCTTTTTTAAATTGAGTTTATTGAGAATGCAAGCAATACAACATAGGTTATATATGCATAATCATGCAAAATTTTCCTTTTTAGTCATGTGGCAGGGAAAAAAAAACATTGATTAAAAACTTCAAGAATAGTCAGCAAAACTATAATAGTGGGAGATCTCAACCTTGCACTCTCAGAATTAGATAAATCAAACCACAAAATAAATAAGAAAGAAGTTAAAGAGGTAAATATAATACTAGAAAAGTTTGATATGATAGATCTTTGGAGAAAACTAAGTGGAGACAGGAAGGAGTACACTTTTTTTCTCAGCAGTTCATGGAACTTATACAAAAATTGACCATATGTTAGGACATAAAAACCTCAAAATCAAATGCAGTAAGGCAGAAATAGTAAATGCATCCTTTTCAGACCACGATGCAATGAAAATTACATTCAGTAAAAAGCTAGGGGAAATAGACCAAAAAATAACTGGAAACTAAATAATCTTATACTAAAGAAAGATTGGGTAAAACAGCAAATCAAAGACATAATTAATAACTTCACCCAAGAAAATGACAATAATGAGACATCATACCAAAATGTGTGGGATACAGCCAAAGCAGTAGTAAGGGGAAGTTTTATATATCTACAGGCCTATTTGCATAAAATAGAGAAAGAGAGGGCCAATGAATTGGGCTTACAACTAAAATTTCTAGAAAAGGAACAAATTAAAAACCCCCAGACAAATTCTAAAAATAAAAGGTGAGATTAATAAAATTGAAAGCAAAAAAAAAAACAAAAAAAAAACTATTGAATTAATTAATAAAACTAAGAGTTGGTTCTATGAAAAAACCAACAAAATAGACAAACCCTTAGTAAACCTGATTAAATAAAGGAAAGAGAAAAAGCAAATTGTTAGTTTTGAAAATGAAAAGGGAGAACTCACCACTAATGAAGAGGAAATTAGAACAAGAGTTAGGAGCTACTTTGCTCAACTTTATGCCAATAAATTTGATAACTTAAATGAAATGGAAGGATACCTTCAAAAATATAGCTTGCCCAGATTAACAGAGGAAGGAGTAAGTAGTCTAAATAGTCCCATCAAAGAAAAAGAAATAGAAAAAGCTATTAACCAACTCCCTAAGAAAAAATCCCCAGGACCAGATGGATTTACATGTGAATTCTACCAAAAATTTAAAGAACAATTAACTCCAATGCTATATAAACTATTTTTAAAAATAGGGATTTAAGGAATCCTACCAAATTCCTTTTATGACACAGACATGGTACTGATACCTAAACCAGGTAGACTGAAAACTGAGAAAGAAAATTATAGACCAATTTCCTTAATGAATATTGATGCTAAAATCTTAAATAAGATATTAGCAAAAAGACTTCAGAAAATCATCCCTAAGATAATACACTATGATCAAGTAGGATTTATACCAGGAATGCAGGGCTGGTTTAATATTAGGAAAACTATTAGTATAATTGACCATATTAATAATCAAATTAATAAAAACCATATGATCATCTCAATAGATGCAGAAAAAGCATTTGATAAAATCCAACATCCATTCCTACTAAAAACGTTTGAGAGTATAGGAATAAATGGACTATTACTTAAAATAATAAGGAGCATATATTTAAAACCGTCAGTAAACATCATATGTAATGGCTATAAACTTGAACCTTTCCCTGTAAGATCAGGAGTGAAACAAGGTTGCCCATTATCACCATTACTATTCAATATAGTACTAGAAACACTAGCCTCGGCAATAAGAGCCGAGAAAGAGATTCAAGGAATTAGAGTAGGAAAAGAGGAAATCAAATTATCACTCTTTGCAGATGACATGATGTTTTTTGATCATTTATCAGTTGGAGAATGGTTTGATTTCTTCTAAATTAGAGTCAGTTCTCTATCTATTTTGGAAATGAGGACTTTATCAGAACCTTTAACTGTGAAAAGGGTTAGGGTTAGGGAGAATGGCTGAATAAATTGTGGAATATGAATGTTATTGAATATTATTGTTCTATAAGAAATGACCAGCAGGATGAATACAGAGAGGCTTGAGGAGACATCCATGAACTGATGCTAAGTGAAATGAGCAGAATCAGGAGATCATTATACACATCAACAACAATACTACATAATGATCAAGTCTGATTGATGGCTGTGGCTCTCTTCAACAGTGAGAGGATCCAAATCAGTTCCAATTGATCTGTAATGAACAGAACCAGCTACATACTCAGAGAAAGAACACTGGGAAATGAGTATGGACTACAACATAAAATTTCATGGATATGTTTTGTATATAAAAAGCTATAATAAAAAATAAAAGGAAAAAAAAGAAAAAAATTAGAACTAAACAAAATTTAATTTACAAATCACAGGACTCAAGAGAAGCACAAAAATATAAATTTAAAAAAGGAGAGAGTGTATATTATCTAAAGGTTAAATTGTTTACATCACTAGATGGGAAAAGACTTGGTTCTTCTCAGTGATTCAGTAATTCAAAGCAATTCCAAAAGACTTTGGACAGAAAATAGCATCTACATCCAGAAAAAGCCTGAAATCATGTAAATCAATACATGCTATTTTCATTTTTTTTTCTGTTTTTTTTCTTTTTCTTGCTAATGATGTTTTCTTTTTTGTTCTGATTTTCATCTGCCAACATAATTCATAAAACAATGTGTGTTAAAATAAAATTTAAAAAGAAAATAACTTTCTACACATACTATAGATAGTAGATGGCATAATTTTTATATGACCCCAGATTCTCTGATTCTAGTCTTCTGGTCTTTCTAAATCATTGAAAGGAGACAACAGATCAAAGACAAGTCCAAATGAGATTGAAGCAGAAACATTGCTGACAAGGAAAGAGGAATGTTGAGATATTAATTTGAGACTATTTCTGGGAAGGCATATATATGTTGAAGACGTCATGCATTCAGGTCTCATACTTCTGGTCTTTTTCAGTCCTTAGGGAAGGTCAAGAATTCTGACATATCATTGGGGATGAAACTGTCACCAGCTACAATTTCTTTTTGTTCCCTGGCTATATATATTTCCTTAGTCTTCTGAAAGAACCAATAGCTTTGGTTTATTATGACCAATAACAAAAACAAACAAACAAAAATAGTATAGAAAAGAATTTAATGGTTTGAAAAATGTGAAGAGTTTTTCTTCCCTATTAGAAAATAGCATAAGGTAGGTTTTTGAACGTAGAGAAGTATCATTTTTGCAATTGATACTCTTGAAAATTGGCACTTTGGTACAACTTTTTCTTGTGTTTCTAAGGGAATTCTCCTTCTGATACTGGTAAAACTGCTATAGAAATAGCCCATGCATTGCTAGAGTGTTGAAGTACAGAAGTTTAATTTAGTAAATTTATATTTCTAATTCCAGCATTTAAAGCAGTGCAAAAAGACCTCGTTCATGTTCTTGAGGCATAAGAAATACAAAAAAAAAAAAAAAATTCAAACAAGGTCTTAAGATAATTTGGAATTTCATATAACCTGTTGACCTTGCAAAAAAAAATAAGAAAAAAAAAAGAGGAGAAAGCAGTGATTGTGGAAAATGAGTGAAAGACAAATAACTGATTATTTGATTCATGGAATAACAAACTCATATATCTTTAACTAGAAAAGACCACAAAGGCCTTTTTAATGTTAAAACTCAATTTTATAGGTGTAGAAACTAAGAATTAATTAGAATGCCATGGAACATGATACCCAATCTAAAATACCCTGATGACTTGAAATCTTATCATAATAACGCTACTTGAGTCTTTGATATTTAAGGTACTTCCAATTTCTTATTTACTTATTTAAGTAAGTAAGTAAGTTAAGTAAAAAAAATTTCTTATTACTTATTTAAGGTACTTTGATATTTAAGGTCTTCCAATTTCTTATCTCTTCTGAGTGGAAGACTGAAAGATGGAGTACTAAACTCCTTCCAAAGTTTTCCTTTATAGTGATATGGAATATGGTATTTCAAGATAACTCTGCACTTTCCATCCATAGTTGTACTTGATTTGAATTATAGGACATATGATATTTCTGTGCTGGATAATCCTTAATGGCTCCCTGAATCCCTGATTTCCAGCATACTTTCTGTGTGTTATCTTCCTCCATTAAATTTACAGTCCCCTGAGGGAAATTATTATTTTGCTTTTTTTTCTTATTTTCATTCTCAGCTCAGCACAGTATCAGGCATATAGTATTTATTCAAGTTGATCAAAATTTGAAGTTAAATGACTTGCCAAAAATATCAAAGATAATAAGTAGCAGAATGAGGATCAGAAGTAGGAGTAAAATTTAAGAGGAAATTGAGACCTTTCAAATGAGAAAAGGAAATACGTAGCTAATTTGTTTTTTAAGCATAGTGGATAGAGTTCCAGACCTGGAGTCTGAAAGATCTGACTCCAAATCGCCTCAATTACTATCAGTATGATTCTGGATAAGTCACTTAACCCTGTTTGCCTCAATTTCCTCATCTATAAAATGATATAGAAAAACAAACAAACAAACAAAAAAAAAACAAAGGCAAACTGTTCCAATATATTTGCATAAAACTCCAAATGGGATCATGAAAAATCAAACCTGACTAAAAATGATTGAACAACACCACTGATTTTATCCTTCTATAATCACTTCCCCCCTCCCTCCCCCGAGGCTGGGGTTAAGTGACTTGCCCAGGATCACACAGCTAGGAAGTATTAAGTGTCTGAGACCATATTTGAACTCTGGTCCTCCCGAATTCAAGGCTGGTGCTCTATCCACTGCGCCACCTACCTGCCCCCTTTAATCATTTTCAAGGAAATACACATTTCTATGATAAAATTTAAAAGAAGGATTTGGCTCTTTAAAATAAAGACCACAAGTCAATGCAAAAACAGAAAACAAAATAAATAAAACAAACAAAAACAACTCATAAAGTGTTTGAAATGTGAGCAAAACAAAACAAAACTACCAGTTAAGGTAGCAAAATATGTTTACAACAGGAAAGTTTTCCCTTCCCTTCTCTTATCTTCCAGCATGCTCAGGTTGTATCCCTCGTTCCATTGATTATGGGAGTATTTTGAGATCTCCTGGCCATATGATGGTTCAATACTGAAAGGACTTGCCTATTAATTTTATAGTGAGTTGTCATTTTCCATCACCTCAAATTATAGGATCAGGGTGGGAATAGGGACTACATTATTAAAAAGAAAATAGTTTCTGACTCAGATCTTTTGGGTGCCACTTTCTTAGGTAACAAATTGTGTGCTCTTTGGATGAATAGCATTCTCCCTCCTCTCATCATGCCATCATCTCACTGGGAAGTGTGAACCTAATTAAGAGTATTTACAACTTGGACTCTGATTGCTGTCTATTTTGTGCTTCATTTTCTAAATAGAACATTAAATAATGGCCTCAAAGTGAACATATCTAGATTTGGAGACAATGTAATGAGATTAAGGGATCATGAGGTTATGAATCCAAAAAAAGGAAGGATTGATTGCAAGAGTAAAAGGAATTGCTGGTGAAGAAAACTATTGAGAATGAAATTTCAGAGAAGATACAAATTTGGAGTGCTGCAAGAATATAAAACTGTGATGAAATAAACTGTTTCTTTAAGAAAATTGTGAAGATGGCGGCGTGGAGGCAGACAGCTGCTTGAGCTCCTCGTTTTCTCTCAGAACTTACTTCATGACAAGCCTCTGACTTAATGCTTGACCCAGAAAGAAATCCACAAATTATCACCAAGAGAAGACATCCTTGAAAGTCGCCAGAAAAGGTCTGTGTTTGTTCGGGGGAGGGTCAATCAGACTGGGCACAGACTGAGGGCAGACAGCCAGAGCAAGACAGGCAGCTCACACAGCTCAGACCGGAGGGGGAGGGGTGTGATCTCTGTCGTTTTTGTGAAAGGGCTTTTGCCCCAGTGTGGATGCTCCGTCTTGGCAGCAAGCCAGGAGCGGTGGAGAGGGTGTAAACACTGGAGGTGAAGACTAAAACCCCAGAAAGCCAGCGTCTCTCAGAGCCCGGCCACCCCCAACCCCCACCTGGACTGACTCAGTGCGTTCTCGGAGCCTCAGAGCGCAGACTCACTACAGTCATTGCTGTTCTGTTAGTGGCTCTCTGCTGCCCTGCCCCCAGTCTGTAGAGGAAGCCCATTAATACCATCCAGCCCTATCCCCCGCAAAACAGACCAATTGTTTCTCTTGTCAGTTTGTTTTCTTTGATTCCTACTCTGACAAAATGAACAAAAAATTCAAAAGGGCTCTAACCATTGACAGCTTCTGTGTGGAGAGGGAGCAGACTTCAAATGCTGAAGAGACTAGGAACAGAATGTCCCCAGATGTATCCCCTGGGAGGGATATAAGCTGCTCCTCAATACAAAAGAACCTCATAGAGGAAATCAAAAAGGCTCTCACAAGAGAGCTGGAAGAGAAATGGGAAAAGGAAAGGGAGGCTTGGCAGGAGAGCCTGGAGAGGTCATCCCATGCATTCAAAGACAGAATGGATAAAGAAATCAAATCATTGAGAAACAAGATTAGTGAGCTGGAAAAGGTAAACAACTCCAAGGAAAACAGGATTAGAGAGCTGGAAAAAGAAATCAGCTCTCTAAAAAATACAATGGAAAAAAATTCCATAGAAGATAAAAACTCAATTGGACAATTACAAAGAGATATAAAAAAAGTGAGTGAAGAAAATACATCATTGAAAATTAGACTGGAACAAGTAGAAATGAATGACTCAAGGAGAAACCAAGAGGGAGTCAAGCAAAACCAGAGAAATGAGACAATTGAAAAGAC
The DNA here is from genome assembly GCF_048593235.1 of Sminthopsis crassicaudata. Classification (NCBI taxonomy): domain Eukaryota; kingdom Metazoa; phylum Chordata; class Mammalia; order Dasyuromorphia; family Dasyuridae; genus Sminthopsis; species Sminthopsis crassicaudata. The sequence continues at coordinate 376,289,362 of NC_133617.1, read as the reverse complement.
TGTCAAGTACCTTACCAGAAAGACAACAGACCTGGAAAACAGATCCAGGAGAGACAATTTGAGAATAATCGGACTCCCTGAAAAATGGGAGGAAAAAAAGAGCTTGGACACCATTTTCGAGGAAATTATCAAAGAGAACTGCCCAGATGTTTTGGAAACAGAGGGTAAAATAGACATTGAGAAAATTCATCGATCACCTACTGAAAGGGACCCTAAAATCAAAACGCCAAGAAATATAGTGGCCAAGTTCAAGAACCATCAGACAAAGGAAAAGATATTGGAAGCTGCTAGAAAAAAACAATTCAGATATGGAGGATCCACAATAAGGATAACACAGGATCTAGCAGTGTCCACATTAAAAGAACGCAGGGCCTGGAACATGATATTCCGAAAGGCTAAGGAACTTGGTATGCAGCCAAGAGTGACTTACCCAGCAAGAATGAGCATCATTTTCCAGGGAAGAAGATGGACATTTAACGAAATAAATGAATTCCATCTATTTTTGATGAAAAAACCAGACCTACATAAAAGGTTTGATCTTCAAATACAGAACTCAAGAGACTTCTAAAAAAGGTAAAAAGAAATCTTGAGAACTATACTTCTGTCAAAAAAATATGTAAAGAACATATGTACAATTTGTCTTAGAAACTAGAGGTGGAAAGGAGATTATATCATAAAAAAAGTATAAAGTGGTGGTACTACATCTCATGAAGAGGCAAAGGTAACCTATTATATCTGAGAGAAAGAAAGGAGGGAGATGAACATAGCGTGTATCAATAGACATATTCGATTTATGGTGAAACTTCTTCCACTTCATTGAAAAGTGAAAGGGAAGGAGTAAGCTAAGGGGAAGGGAATACAGTAATTTCGAGGAAAAGGGATAAAATAAGGGGAGGATCTTTAAGGTGGGGGAGGGATCCTAAAAAGGGAGGGCTGTGAAAAGCAAGTGGTGTTTACCAGTTTAATACTGGATAGGAGGGTAAAAGGGAAGGAAAGGGGAAAAGCATAAGCAGGGGTTAATAGGATGGCAAGCAATATAGAATTAGTCCTTCTAACCATAAATGTGAATGGGGCAAACTGCCTCATAAAGAGGAAGCAGTTAGCAGACTGGATTAAAAGTCAGAATCCTACTATATGTTGTTTACAGGAAACACACCTGAAACAGGATGAGACATTCAAACTAAAAGTAAAAGGGTGGAGCAGAATCTATTATGCTTCAGGCAAAACCAAAAAAGCAGGAGTAGCCATCCTCATCTCAGATCAAGCAAAAACAAAAATTGATCTAATTAAAAGAGATAAGGAAGGGCATTATATCCTGCTAAAGGGAAGCATCAATAGTGAAGCCGTATCAATATTAAACATGTATGCACCAAGTGGTGCAGCATCTAAATTCTTAAAAGAGAAATTAAGAGAGCTGCAAGAGGAAATAGATAGCAAAACTATAATAGCGGGAGATCTCAACCTTGCACTATCAGAATTAGATAAATCAAACCACAAAATAAATAAGAAAGAAGTCAAAGAGGTAAATAGAATACTAGAAAAGTTTGATATGATAGATCTTTGGCGAAAGCTAAATGGAGACAGAAAGGAATATACTTTCTTCTCAGCAGTTCATGGAACCTATACAAAAATTGATCATATACTAGGGCATAAAAACCTCAAAATCAAATGCAGTAAGGCAGAAATAGTAAATGCATCCTTTTCAGACCATAATGCAATCAAAATAACATTTAATAAAAAGCCAGGGGAAAATAGACCAAAAAATAATTGGAAACTAAATAATCTTATACTAAAGAATGATTGGGTAAAACAGCAAATCATAGACATAATTAATAACTTCACCCAAGAAAATGACAATAATGAGACATCATACCAAAATGTGTGGGATACAGCCAAAGCAGTAATTAGGGGAAGTTTTATATCTCTACAGGCCTACTTGCATAAAATAGAGAAAGAGAGGGCCAACGAATTGGGTTTACAACTAAAATTGCTAGAAAAGGAACAAATTAAAAACCCCCAGACAAACACAAAACTTGAAATTCAAAAAATAAAAGGTGAGATTAATAAAATTGAAAGTAAAAAAACTATTGAATTAATTAATAAAACTAAGAGTTGGTTTTATGAAAAAACCAACAAAATAGACAAACCCTTAGTAAACCTGATTAAAAAAAGGAAAGAGAAAAAGCAAATTGATAGTCTTGAAAATGAAAAGGGTGAACTCACCACTAATGAAGAGGAAATTAGAACAATAGTTAGGAGCTACTTTGCTCAACTTTATGCCGATAAATTTGATAACTTAAATGAAATGGAAGAATACCTTCAAAAATATAGCTTGCCCAGATTAACAGAGGAAGAAGTAAGTAGTCTAAATAGTCCCATCTCAGAAAAAGAAATAGACCAAGCTATTAACCAACTTCCTAAGAAAAAGTCCCCAGGACCAGATGGATTTACAGGTGAATTCTACCAAACATTTAAAGAACAACTAACTCCAATGCTATGTAAACTATTTGAAAAAATAGGGATTGAAGGAGTCCTACCAAATTCCTTCTATGACACAGACATGGTACTGATACTTAAACCAGGTAGATCGAAAACTGAGAAAGAAAACTATAGACCAATTTCCTTAATGAATATTGATGCTAAAATCTTAAATAAGATATTAGCAAATAGACTTCAGAAAATCATCCCCAGAATAATACACTATGACCAAGTGGGATTTATACCAGGAATGCAGGGCTGGTTTAATATTAGGAAAACTATTAGTATAATTGACCATATTAATAATCAAATTAATAAAAACCATATGATCATCTCAATAGATGCAGAAAAGGCATTTGATAAAATCCAACATCCATTCCTACTAAAAACGCTTGAGAGTATAGGAATAAATGGACTATTCCTTAAAATAATAAGGAGCATATATTTAAAACCTTCAGTAAACATCATATGTAATGGTGATAAACTAGAACCTTTCCCTGTTAGATCAGGAGTGAAACAAGGTTGCCCACTATCACCATTACTATTCAATATAGTACTAGAAACTCTAGCCTTGGCAATAAGAGCCGAGAAAGAGATCCAAGGAATTAGAGTAGGAAATGAAGAAATCAAATTGTCACTTTTCGCAGATGACATGATGGTATACTTAGAGAACCCCAAAGACTCTGCTAAAAAGCTATTAGAAATAATTCAGAATTTTAGCAAAGTCGCAGGATACAAAATAAATCCACATAAATCCTCAGGATTTTTATACATTACCAACACAATCCAACAGCAAGAGATACAAAGAGAAATTCCATTCAAAATAACAGTCGATAGTATCAAATATTTGGGAATATATCTACCAAAGGAGAGTCAGGAATTATATGAGCAAAATTACAAAACACTTGCCACAAAAATAAAGTCAGATTTAAATAATTGGAAAGACATTCAATGTTCTTGGATAGGCCGAGCGAATATAATAAAGATGACAATACTCCCCCAAACTAATCTATTTATTTAGTGCTATACCAATCAGACTCCCAAGAAACTATTTTAATGACCTAGAAAAAATAACAACAAAATTCATATGGAAGAATAAAAGGTCGAGAATTGCAAGGGAACTAATGAAAAAAAAGTCAGAGGAAGATGGTCTAAGTGTACCTGATTTAAAGCTATATTATAAAGCAACAGTCACCAAAACCATTTGGTATTGGCTAAGAAATAGACTAGTTGATCAGTGGCATAGGTTAGGTTCACAGGACAAGATAGTGAATAAAAATAGCAATCTAATCTTTGACAAACCCAAAGATCCCAAATTTTGGGATAAGAATTCATTATTTGACAAAAACTGCTGGGAAAACTGGAAATTAGTATGGCAGAAACTAGGCATGGACCCACATTTAACACCACATACTAAGATTAGATCAAATTGGGTCCAAGATTTAGGCATAAAGAACGAAATCATAAATAAATTGGAGGAACATGGGATGGTTTACCTCTCAGACTTGTGGAGGAGGAAGGAGTTTGTGTCCAAGGGAGAACTAGAGACCATTATTGATCACAAAATAGAACATTTTGATTACACCAAATTAAAAAGTTTCTGCACAAACAAAACTAATGCAAACAAGATTAGAAGGGAAGTAACAAATTGGGAAAAAATTTTTACAGTTAAAGGTTCTGATAAAGGCCTCATCTCCAAAATATACAGAGAATTGACTTTAATCTATAAGAAATCAAGCCATTCTCCAATTGATAAATGGTCAAAGGATATGAACAGACAATTTTCAGATGATGAAATTAAAACTATTTCCACTCATATGAAAGAGTGTTCCAAATCACTATTGATCAGAGAAATGCAAATTAAGACAACTCTGAGGTATCATTACACACCTGTCAGATTGGCTAAGATGACAGGAACAAATAACGATGAATGTTGGAGGGGCTGTGGGAAAACTGGGACACTGATGCATTGTTGGTGGAGTTGTGAAAGAATCCAACCATTCTGGAGAGCAATCTGGAATTATGCCCAAAAAGTTATCAAAATGTGCATACCCTTTGACCCAGCCATACTACTACTGGGCTTATACCCCAAGGAACTACTAGAGAAGGGAAAGGGTCCTGTATGTGCCAAAATGTTTGTGGCAGCCCTTTTCATAGTGGCTAGAAGCTGGAAGATGAATGGATGTCCATCAATTGGAGAATGGTTGGGTAAACTATGGTATATGAATGTTATGGAATATTATTGTTCTATAAGAAATGACCAACAGGAGAAATATAGAGAGGCTTGGAGAGACTTACATCAACTGATGCTGAGTGAAACGAGCAGAACCAGAAGATCATTATACACTTCAACAATGATACTGTACAAGGATGTATGCTGATGGAAGTGGATTTCTTCAACATAGAGAAGAGCTAATCCAATTCCAATTGATTAATGATGGAAAGAACCAGCTACATCCAGAAAAGGAACAATGGGAAATGAATGTAAACTGTTATTTTTACCTTCTGAATCCAATTCTTCCTGTGCAACAAAAAATTCGGTTCTACACACATATATTGTATCTAAATTATACTGTAATATATTTAACATATATAAGACTGCTTGCCATCTGGGGGAGGGGTTTGGGGGAGGAAGGGAAAAAATCTGAATAGAAGTAAGTGCAAGGGATAATGTTGTAAAAAATTACCCATGCATATGTACTGTCAAAAAAATGTTATAATTATAAAATAAAATAAAAATAAAATTAAAAAAAAAAAAAAAAAAAAATAATTAAAAAATTAAAGGAACAGGAAAAAAAAAAAAAAAAAAAAAAAAAAAAAAAAAAAAAGAAAATTGTGCAGGTATCCATTGTTTAACAGTCTATTGTATGAAGGAATAAATTAACTTTTCAATATTTGATTCATAATGTACCTTAACTATCTGTTTCCTTCTCTTGCTTTTCAAAGTGGTCCTAAATATGAACCCTAAGCAAAACTGTCCCCAAGTCTATCAAGTGGACAGCTTAATAAAATGAAGAACATTAATTCAGGGATTATAATTCTCACTAAATACCGGACCTTTCAAGATTGAAGCAAATCTAATTTGTGTAGATTAGAGACAGGGAGGATCTAGTTATACATTTTCCAAACTCATTTTCATATAATCAATGGAATATGGGCAACTGAAATACACCCTGCTTAGAAAAGCATTAACCTGGTTTTTGGCCATGTCTTTTTGTATGTTTTGTCTTTTCTAACCTTGAGCTGATGAATCTTAATATGTATATGCCCAAGATGGAAATTTTCACATTCCAAGATTAGATTTTTTGACATTAGAAAATAGACATTTTTTTTCCATTTGGAAATTCAAAATCATTGATACAATGAAGGAAAAAAAAGGTTTTTTTTTGTTTTGTTTTGTTTTGTTTGTTTCTTTGTTTGTTTTTATAGTAACAAAAGGACACTGCAGCGGAAAATTTCTGCATCTATTTAATCATAATCCAGAAAACTTTTCATCCTGGAAGATCACTTTAGCTTTATAATTCATTCATTATGATTCTTCCCTTTGATTGGCTGGATTCTCCAAAAACATCTATCTAAGGACATTGCCCAGGCTTTCTCTTAATTTTTGCCATTATAATCCAGATATTATAATTCTATGTAAAATCATGAGAAGGATGGTCTCAGAAAAACCTGGAAAGTCCTCTATGAACTCAAGCAAAGTGAAATGTACTATGATCAAAGTAATAGTAATATTGTAGATGATCAGTGGATAATGACTCAGCAATATTCTCAGCAATATAATGATCTACAACTATTCTGAAGGATTTTTTTTTTATTCATTTTTCCAAATTATCCCCTCCCTCCACTCCCTCCCCCCGATGGCAGGTAATTACATACATTTTACATGTGTTACAATATAACCTAGATACAATATATGTGTGTAAATACCATTTTCTTGTTGGACATTAATTATTAGCTTCCGAAGGTCCTGGATATATAGACAGTAGTGCTAACAATTTACATTCGCTTCCCAGTGTTCCTTCTCTGGGTGTAGTTATTTCTGTCCATCATTGATCAACTGGAAGTGAGTTGGATCTTCTTTATGTTGAAGATATCCACTTCCATCAGAATACATCCTCATACAGTATTGTTGTTGAAGTGTATAGTGATCTTCTGGTTCTGCTCATTTCACTCAGCAACAGTTGATTTAAGTCTCTCCAAGCCTCTCTGTATTCCTCCTGCTGGTCATATACCACAATTTACCTAACCATTCTCCAATTGATGGACATCCATTCAACTTCCAGTTTCTAGCTACAACAAAAAGAGCTGCCACAAACATTTTGGCACATACAGGTCCCTTTCCACTCTTTAGTATTTCTTTGGGATATAATCCCAATAACAGCAATGCTGGGTCGAAGGGTATGCATAGTTTGACAACTTTTTGGGCATCTGAAGGATTTTTTATGATGAAAAATGCTATCCATGCCCAAAGAAATAGTTGGTTGTGTTAGAACACAAATTGAAGCATGCTCTTCTTCTTCTTCTTCTTCTTTTTTTTTTTTTCCCTCTGAGGCTGGGGTTAAGTGACTTGCCCAGGGTCACCAGCTAGGAAGTGTTAAGTGTCTGAGACCAAATTTGAACTCCGGTCCTCCTGAATTCAGGGCTGGTTCTCTATCCACTGTGCCACCTAACTGCCCCCTTTTGCTTTTATTTTTTATTTATTTATGTTTTTCATGCTCTTCTTTAATTATAGAAATGTTTTATATAACTTCAGATGTGCCTTCTTAAAGAGGCTGAGTGTGGAGAAGAAAAAAAAGTTTGTTTTTTTTTTGTTTTGTTTTTTTCTTTTTAGAAGATACAATTTTTTATATATATATATATTTTATAATATTATCCCTTGTATTCATTTTTCCAAATTACCCCCCCTCCCTCTATTCCCTCCCCCCGACGACAGGCAATACCATACATTTTACATGTGTTACAATATAGTCTAGGTACAATACATGTGTGCGAATATCATTTTCTTGTTGCACAATAAACATTAGAATCCGAAGGTACATGCAACCTGGGCAGACAGATATTAGTGCTAACAATTTTCATTCCCCTCCCAGTGTTTCTTCTCTGGGTGTAGCTACCTCTGTCCATCATTGATCAACTGGAAGTGAGTTGGATCTTCTTTATGTTGAAGATTTCCACTTCCATCAGAATACATCCTCATACAGTATTGTTGTTGAAGTGTACAGTGATCTTCTGGTTCTGCTCATTTCACTCAGCATCAGTTGATTTAAGTCTCTCCAACCCTCTCTGTATTCCTCCTGCTGGTCATTTCTTACTGAGCAATAATATTCCATAACTTTCATATACCACAATTTACCCAACCATTCTCCAACTGATGGACATCCATTCATCTTCCAGTTTCTAGCTACAACAAAAAGAGCTGCCACAAACATTTTGGCACATATATGTCTCTTTCCACTCTTTAGTATTTCTTTGGGATATAATCCCAGTAGTAGCGCTGCTGGGTCAAAGGGTATGCACAGTTTGATAACTTTTTGGGCATAATTCCAGATTGCTCTCCAGAATGGCTGGATTCTTTCACAACTCCACCAGCAATGTATTAGTGTCCCAATTTCCCCACATCCCCTCCAACATTTGTCATTATTTGTTCCTGTCATCTTAGCCAATCTGACAGGTGTGTAGTGGTATCTCAGAGTGGTCTTAATTTGCATTTCTCTGATCAGTAGTGATTTGGAACACTTTTTCATGTGAGTGGATATAGTTTCAATTTCTTCCTCTGAGAATTGTCTGTTCATATCCTTTGACCATTTATCAATTGGAGAATGGTTCGGTTTCTTATAAATTATGGTCAGTTCTCTATATATATTTTGGAAATGAGACCTTTGTCAGAACCTTTGTTTTTAAAAATATTTTCCCAATTTGTTACTTCCCTTCTAATCTTGTTTGCATTAGTATTATTTGTACAGAAACTTTTTAGTTTGATGTAATCAAAATCTTCTATTTTGTGATCAATAATGATCTCTAGTTCTCCTCTGGTCATAAATTCCTTCCTCCTCCACAAGTCTGAGAGGTAGATTATCCTCTGTTCCTCTAATCTATTTATTATCTCCCTCTTTATGCCTAAATCACGGACCCATTTTGATCTTATCTTGGTATATGGTGTTAAGTGTGGATCCATATCTAATTTCTGCCATACTAATTTCCAGTTTTCCCAACAGTTTTTTCCGAATAATGAATTTTTATCCCTAATGTTGGAATCTTTGGGTTTGTCAAAGATTAGATTGCTATAGATGTACCCTTTTTTGTCCTTTGTATCTAATCTGTTCCACTGATCTACCAGTCTATTTCTTAGCCAATACCAAATGGTTTTGGTGACTGCTGCTATATAATATAGCTTTAGATCAGGTACACTTAGACCACCTTCCTCTGAGTTTTTTTTCATTAGTTCCCTTGCAATTCTTGACCTTTTATTCTTCCATATGAATTTTGTTGTTATTTTTTCTAGGTCATTAAAATAGTTTCTTGGGAGTCTGATTGGTATAGCACTAAATAAATAGATTAGTTTGGGGAGTATTGTCATCTTTATTATATTCGCTCGGCCTATCCAAGAGCACTGAATGTCTTTCCAATTATTTAAATCTGATTTTATTTTTGTGGCAAGTGTTTTGTAATTTTTCTCATATAATTCCTGACTTTTCTTTGGTAGATGGATTCCCAAATATTTTATACTCTCAACATTTGTTTGGAATGGAATTTCTCTTTGTATCTCTTGCTGTTGCATTTTGTTAGTGATATATAAAAATGCCGAGGATTTATGTGGATTTATTTTGTATCCTGCCACTTTGCTGAAATTTTGAATTATTTCTAGTAGCTTTTTAGCAGAGTCTTTGGGGTTCTCTAAGTATACCATCATGTCATCTGCAAAAAGTGATAGCTTAATTTCCTCATTTCCTACTCTAATTCCTTGAATCTCTTTCTCGGCTCTTATTGCCGAGGCTAGCGTTTCTAGTACTATATTGAATAGTAATGGTGATAGTGGGCAACCTTGTTTCACTCCTGATCTTACTGGGAAAGGTTGCAGTTTATTTCTATTGCATATTATGCTTACTGACGGTCTTAAATATATACTCCTGATTATTCTAAGGAATAATCCATTTATTCCTATACTCTCAAGAGTTTTTAGTAGGAATGGATGTTGGATTTTGTCAAATGCTTTTTCTGCATCTATTGAGATGATCATATGGTTCTTATTAATTTGATTATTAATATGGTCAATTATATTAATAGTTTTCCTAATATTAAACCAGCCCTGCATTCCTGGAATAAATCCTACTTGATCATAGTGTATTATCTTGGAGATGATTTTCTGAAGTCTTTTTGCTAATATCTTATTTAAGATTTTAGCATCAATATTCATTAAGGAGATTGGTCTATAATTTTCTTTCTCAGTTTTCGATCTACCAGGTTTAGGTATCAGTACCATGTCTGTGTCATAAAAGGAGTTTGGTAGGACTCCTTCATCCCCTATTTTTTCAAATAATTTATATAACATTGGGGCTAATTGTTCTTTAAATGTTTGGTAGAATTCACATGTGAATCCATCTGGCCCTGGGGATTTTTTCCTGGGGAGTTGATTAATAGCTTGTTCTATTTCTTTTTCTGAAATGGGACTATTTAAGCAATTTATCTCCTCCTCTGTTAATCTAGGGAGCCTATATTTTTGGAGAAAGTCATCCATTTCACTTAAGTTATCAAATTTATTGGCATAAAGTTGGGCAAAGTAACTCCTTATTATTTCTCTAATTTCCTCTTCATTGGTGGAAAGATCCCCCTTTTCATTTGTAAGACTATCAATTTGATTTTCCTCTTTCTTTTTTTTTGATCAAATTTACCAAAGGTTTATCTATTTTATTGGCTTTTTCATAAAACCAACTCTTGGTTTTATTTATTAATTCAATAGTTTTTTTACTTTCAATTTTATTGATTTCTCCTTTTAATTTTTGTATTTCGAGTTTAATTTTTGGTTGGGGGTTTATAATTTGGTCTTTTTCTAGCCTTTTAAGTTGTAAGCCCAATTCGTTAATCTTCTCTTTCTCAATTTTCTTCAAATAAGCCTCTAAAGATATAAAATTTCCCCTTATTACTGCTTTAGCTGCATCCCAAAGATTTTGATATGATGTTTCATCATTATCATTATCTTGGGTGAAATTGTTAATTGTTTCTATAATTTGCTCTTTCACCCAGTCATTCTTTAAGATGAGATTATTCAGTTTCCAATTACTTTTTGGTCTATTTACCCCTAACTTTTTACTGAATGTAGCTTTTATTGCATTGTGATCTGAGAAGAAGGCATTTATTATTTCTGCCTTCCTACATTTAATTTTGAGATCTTTATGTCCTAATATATGGTCAATTTTTGTATAGGATCCATGAACTGCTGAGAAGAAAGTATATTCCTTCCTATTGCCATTCAGTTTTCTCCAAAGGTCTATCATACCTAGTTTTTCTAATGTTCTATTTACTTTTTTAATTTCTTTCTTGTTTGTTTTGTGGTTTGATTTGTCTAAATCTGAGAGTGCAAGGTTGAGATCTCCCACTATTATAGTTTTACTGTCTATTTCTTCTTGCAGTTCTCTTAACTTTTCCTTTAGAAAGTTAGATGCTATACCACTTGGTGCATATATGTTTAGTATTGATATGGCTTCATTATTTATGCTACCTTTCAGCAGGATATAGTTTCCTTCCTTATCTTTTTTAACGAGATCTACTTCTGCTTTTGCTTGATCTGAGATAAGGATAGCTACCCCTGCTTTTTTGGCTTTACCTGAAGCATAATAGGCTCTGTTCCAACCTTTTATCTTTACTCTGTATGTATCTCCCTGCTTTAAGTGTGTTTCCTGTAGGCAACATATTGTAGGGTTCTGCTTTTTGATCCAATCTGCTATCCGTCTCCGTTTGATGGGATCGTTCATCCCATTTACATTTACAGTTAAAATTACTAATTCTGTATTTCCTGCCATCGTATTATCCCCAGATTATACTTTTTTCCCTTGACCCCCCTGATCCCCCTCCCCGATATTTAATTTACAGACCCCCCTTGTGACGCGCAACCCTCCTCTTTTTTTTTTTTTTTTTTTTTTTTTAGGATCCCTCCCCCCTCCCTCCAAGTCCCTTCACTTATTCTCCTTTTCCTTTCCCCTTTTCCTCTCCCCCCTTTTAATGAGGTGAGAGAAAATTCTCTGAAAAACAAATATGTTAATTATTTACTCTTTGAGCCTCTTCTGATGAGAGTAAGATTCACACAATGATTCTCCCCCTCACTAAGTTCCCTCAGATATGGTGTATTTTCTATGTCTCTTCCTGGGATGTAGTTTCCCTCTTTTTATCACTCCTTCCCCTTTTTCTGAACCGACCTCCTTCCCTTTACTACACCCCCCTTTTTTTCTTTTATATCAGTAAAATCAAATTATCCTTGAGTATTTTTTATATACCCACAACAAAGTTACAGTTCTCAAGGGTTCTGTGTACCTTTTTCTGTTTCTCTTCAGTCTTGTGGATGTAGATCAAATTTTTTGTTTAAGTCTGGTTTTTTTCTTAGAAACATATAGAATTCCTTTGTTTCATTGAATGACCATCTTCTTCCATGGAAAAAGATGCTAAACTTAGCTGGGTAGTTCATTCTTGGTTGCAGTCCTTGATCTTTTGCCTTTCGGAATATCAGGTTCCAGGCCCTTCTATCTTTTAATGTGGAGGCAGCCAGATCTTGGGTAACCCTTATTGTGGCACCTTGGTATTTAAATTGTTTTTTTCTAGCTGCTTGCAGGATTTTCTCCTTTGTGTGGTAATTCTGCAGCTTAGCCACAATATTCCGTGGTGTTCTTTTTTTAGGGTCTATTTCAGAAGGAGTTCGATGAATTCTTTCCACATCTACTTTCCCTTCTGTTTCTATTATCTCTGGACAGTTCTCTTTGATAATTTCCTGTAAAATAGAATCTAGGCTCTTTTTTTGGTCATAGTTTTCTGGAAGTCCAATAATCCGCAGATTATCTCTCCTAGATCTATTTTCCAGGTCTATAGATTTTCCCAGTAAGTATTTGACGTTGTTCTCCAGCTTCTCATTTTTTTTGTTTTGTTTGACTGATTCTTGGGTTCTCTGTGAATCATTCATTTCTATTTGTTCCATCCTGACTTTTAAGGAGTTATTTTCTTCTTTCACAGTTTTTAGTTCTTTTTGTAAATGCCCAATTTCGTTTTTAAATGAATTATTTTGCTCTATTGAATTTTTTTCCATTTCCCTAATTTGTTTTTTTGAGAATTATTTTCTTTTTCCAATTCAGAAATTCTATTTTCTTGAGACTTTTTTATCTTTTCCAATTCAGAAATCCTACTTTCCTGTGTTTTTTTAACCTTTTCTAATTCACTAATTTTGTTTCCCTGCATCTCCTGTGAATTCTTTATTTTTTCCAACTCCAATTTCAGGACGTTGTTATTCTCTATCATAACTTCCCTTTCCTTGCCCCATTTTTCTTCGATCTCCCTCAATTTTTTAAGAGCTTCTTCTAGGAGAGAGTTATGTGATGGGGGGCAGGAATCGTTCCCCTTTAGGTTGTTGTCTGCTGATTCTCTGCTGTCAACTTCCTCGGGGTTGGATACCCGCTCTTTCTCTGTATAGAAGGAATCTATGGTTTTTCTAGCTTTTTTGCTCATACTTAAAAAAATCTTTTGGGGTCTGTCCCTGGGGTAGGAAATTATTTACTTCTTTACCAGCTTCCTCCCAGACTGGATGGATGCAGCGGCCCCTGCGCCGGAGCTAAGATAGAGCTCTGGGAGAGAGTTCCCCACCCCCTCCCTGGAGGTGCCTCAGAGGTGATTAGCACTACTGTGCTTCGAGGGCGTAGAATAGTGAAGACAGCACGAAGCCCAGCCTATGTGTCCGGGTGGGGAGTGGATGTCTGCAGCAGGTGATGTGAGAAGCCCCTGCGCTCAAACTGGAAGTGTCTGCCAGAAACCGCGGTCCCTAGTTCAAAGGTTCCGCTTCTCTGGGACTTCCTGGAGCTGAGTTCCACTCCCTCCAGCTAAGCTAGGCAGAGTGTGTTGCCTTGGGCAGTATCCACCCACTTGTCAGTCTCTTAACTATTCTCAGGAGGTAGCTGAGGCCACACCCCCTGGTGCCAAGAGTTCTGCTGAGTCACCCCCTGGATCGGGGAAAATCTAATTTGAGTTTTAAAATATTTTGGCTTTCTCTTCTGAACTGCTAAATAATTAGCAGAGAAGAGCTAACAGCCTATGCCAGATTCCTTTACCTCAGTGGCTTCTCTGATCCCAGAGCCCTTCCCAGCGCAATGGGCGCAGTGTGCCCTTACCCCACCGTCTGTGCTGGTCTTTCTTATTCCTCCCCTGAGAACTGACCTTTCCTGTTGAAACTCCAGATTCTCTTCAGCTGGTAAGTTGTGCTTCCAGTCCTTGTGGTATCTATCAGTCCTGAGCTAATTTTGAGACTTAATTTATCTAATTGGTTGTGAGGGAGTGAGGACGTTCACTGAGTCTTGTGTTTCTTCTCCGCCATCTTGGCTCCGCCCAGAAAAAAAAGTTTTAAAAACAAATGTAACAAATGGTTTCACTTATAAGTGGAGAAAATAAAAATATTAAATAAATAAATAAATGAATAGTAATTTGAAAATGCATTTTGAAGCAAAATATTATAATCCAGATGATTCCATCATGGCCATGCACCTTTTTCAGCTTTTAAAAAATTTTTATTTTAAGCATTGTCTTCTTCATTAGAATATAAGTTCCTTGAAGCCAATAGTTATCTTTTGCTTATATTATATTATATGCTTATATATATATATTTGCTTATAGCAATATGTAATATTGCTATATTTGCTTATTATATTCTAGGGCATATTATGCATTTAATAAATGCTTCTTGAATGACTTTATCAAATAGGACTATCGCCATCAAAATTATTGACTTAAGAGTGACCATGTTACTAGCACACAATCCCATGAAAATTGGACAGTATAAAACTGAGGTGAACTATAAAATGCTTAATTAAAAGTCCTGCAAATTCCTTTATATGCTAATAAAGCTTAATTATCAGTCTCTTACCAGATTACAACAATAGTTACTCATTAAGTTACTGAATCTTGTAAAGTTAATGTACTTCCATACATTTTGACAATTGGCTTTGGGGAAGAGCGGGAAGATAAGAATGAATTGCCAGTCCCATACCTGATTCATTTATACTTTGAAGACCAATTTTGTTCCACTTTCCCATTTTGTCAAAGGGACTAAATGTGAGCCATAAATAAAAACATCCAATGACACTGAGGTAAAGTTGTAAAGAATCAAAATTTGAGGAAAACGAGCCCTTAATATTAGAGATCAGCAACTCTGATGGACTTAGCTCTTTTCAATAATTAGGTGTTTTAGGACATTTCCAATCTCTCCAATTGTGATGGAGAGAGCTATATGCATCCTGAAAGAGGACTATAGGGATTGAATATGGAACACAACACAGTATTTTCACCTTTTTTTGTTGTTTACTTGCTTTTTTTTTCTCATTTTTCTTAAAGTTTTTTTTCTCCAAAACATATTTCATTGATTATTTTCAACATTCATCCTTTCAAAACCTAGTGTTCCAAAATTTTCCCTTCTTTCCTCCACTCCATCCCCTAGATAGCAAGTAAATAAATAGTTTCAACATATGCTATTCTTCTATACATATTTCCACAATTGTCATACTGCACAAAAAAAAAATCATATCACAAAATAAAAAATTAAAAAGGAAAGAAAATACAAGCAAACATCAACAAAAAGAGTGAAAATATTATATTATGATCCACACTCAGTTTCCACAGTCCTCTCTCTGGGTGCAGATTCCTCTCTTCATCACAAGACCATTGAAGCTGCCCTAAATAATCTCATTGTTGAAAAGAGCCATGTTCTATACTTTAACATATTTTACATGTATTGGTCTACCTGCCATCTGGGGGAGGGAGTGGGAGGGAAAGAAGGCAAAAATTGGAACAGAAAGTATTTTGCAAAGGTCAGTGCTGAAAAATTACCCATGCATATATCTTGTAAATAAAAAGCTATAATAAAAAAGAGCCATGTTCATCAAAATTGATCATTACATAAACTTCTTGTTGCCATGGACAATGATTTCCTGGTTCTGCTCACTTCACTTAGCATCACTTCATGTAAGTCTCTCCAAGTTTCCATGAAATCATCCTGCTGATCATTTCTTATAGAAAAATAATTTTCCATAACATACATATACCATAACTTATTTAGCAATTCTCCAACTAATGGCCATGCACTCAATTTCCAGTTTCTTGACAATACAAAAAAAGAGCTATCACAAATATTTTTCACATATAGGTCCCTTTCCCTCCTTTATGACTTCTTTGGGATACAAGTCCAGTAGAGCCACTGCTGGATCAAAGGATATGCAGAATTTGATAGCCCTTTGATCACAGTTTCAAATTGCTCTCCAGAATGGTTGAATCAGTTCACAGTTCCACCAACAATGTATTAGTGTCCCTGTTTTCAAACATCCCCTCCAACATTCAGCATTATCTTTTCATGTAATCTTATCCAATCTGAGAGATGAGTAGTAATATCTCAGAGTTGTCTTAATTTGCATTTCTCTGATCAATAGTTGTTAGGATTACTAGGTGATAACTCCGTAGTTTAATTTAGCCTGGTACTTAACAGTTCTCTAGTTCAGAGTTCACACCTTTAGTTCAAACCTTTAGAGGAGTTTACACCTTTAAAGAAGCAAGTTGATTGGTTGTAAGAGTTCCCACAAGCCCCTGGGAGTACCTACAAGCCCATTCTCTGGGAGGATAAAAAGAGGAACATTGATTCTGGAAGAGGGCAGTCTTGAAGAAGGAGTCTGGAAGGGTGACTCGGGATTGGGGAAGGTCAAGACTTCCCAAGAGAACTTCAGGGAAGCTGGAGGAGATTCAAAGTCAGAATTCAGGAAGAAGAGGATTCGAGATTCTACCTTCGCTTTGGCTGGAGGCTCCAAAAGCCTCCCAAGAAACCTGCTCACAGAGGAAAAGATTCACAGAGAAAAGAATCCTCCTCCCAGAGAAGGATTATAATTGAGAGACAATAACAATACAAATAGTGATATAGAGCATCTTTTCATATGACTAGTAATTATTTCAATTTCTTCCTCTAAAAATTGTTCATATCTTTTGACCATTTATCAGTTGAAGAATGTCAGTAATTCTTATAAATTTGAATCAATTATCGGTATATTTTCTAAATGAAGCTTTTATCAGAAACCAAGAATGTAAAAAATCCCCCATTTATTGCTAATCTTGTCTGTGTTAGTTTTGTTTGTACAAAAACTTTGTAATTTAATATAATCAAAATTATCCATTTTGCATTCAATAATATCCTCCAGTTCTTCTTTGGCCACAAATTCCTTCCTTTTCTGCAGATTGAAGAAGAAAGCTATTTTTTTTTCTTCTAAATTGCTTAAAATATCATTCTTTATATCAAAACCATGAAGCCATTTCAACCTTATCTTGGTATATGGTGCAAAGTGTAGGTCAATACCTAGTTTCTGCCAAACTAATTTTCAATTTTCCCAGCAATTTTTATCAAATAGTGAGTTTTTAATCCCAAAAGCTGGAGTCTTTAGGTTTGTCAAACACTAAATTATTATAGTCAATGATTATTATATCTTATGAATCTAATCTATTCCACTGGCTGATGACTCTGATTCTTAGCCAGTACCAAATGGTTTATTGACTGCTACTTTATAATATAATTTTAGGTGTGGTACAGCTATGTCACATTCATAGGCAAATTTTTTCATTAATTCCCTTGAAATATTTGACATTTTGTTTTACCAGATGAACTTTGTTATTATTTTTTCTAGTTCTGTAAATTAATTTTTGAGAGTTTGATTGGCATGGCACTGAATAAGTAGATTAATTTAGATAGGATTATGATCCGTATTATATTAGCTCAGCCTACCCAAGAGCACTGAATATGTTTTCAATTGATTAGATCTGACTGTATTTGTGTGGAAAGAGTTATGTTGTGTTCATATAGTTCCTGACTTTGCATTGGCAGGTAGACTTCTAAATATTTTATATTATCTACAGTTATTTTAGATGCAATGTCTCTTTGTATCTTTTACTGTTGGACTTTATTGCTAATATATGAAAATGCTGATGATTTCTGTGGATTTATTTTGTATTCTGCAACTTTGCTAAAGTTGTGAATTGTTTCTAGCAGTTTTTTGTTGATTCTCTAGGATTCTCTAATGATACCATCATATCATCTGTAAAGAGTGATAATTAAGTTTCCTCATTACTTGCTTTCATTCCTTTCATTTCTTTTTATTTTCTTATTGCCAAATCTAGCATTTATTATATAATAGGGAATAGTAATGGTGATAGTGGCCCATCTCATTTCACCCCTGATCTTACTGGGAATAGTTCTAGTTTATCCCCTTTATATATAAAGGTTGCTAATGGTTTTAAATAGATACTATTGATCATTTCAAGGAAAACTTTATTTATTTCTACAGTTAGTTTCTCATATTTTTAATAGGAATGAGTGCTGGGTTTTGTCAAATACTTTTTTCTGCATCTATTGAGATAATCATATATTTTTTGCTAATTTGGTTATTGATATAGTCAATTATGCTAATAGTTTTCCTCATATTGAACTAGCCTTGCATTCTAAATCCTTTGGGGTCATGGTGTTTTATTATGGAGATTACTTGCTGTAATGTCTTTGTTAATATTTTATTTAAGATTTTTGCATCAATATTCATTAGGGAGGTTGATCCATAATTTTTTTCCCTCTGTTTTGACCCTACCTACCAGGTTTAAGTATCAACATAATATCTGTGCCATAAAAGGAATTTGGTAGGACATCTAAGCCCTGTTCTTCCAAATGGTTTGCATAGTATTGGAAATTATTGTCCTTTAAATGTTTGGTAGAATTTGCATTTAAATCCAAATGGCCCTGGAGACTTTTTCTTAGGCAGTGGATTAGTAGCTTGTTCAATTTCTTTTTCTAAACTGGGTTTATTTAAGCAGTTTATTCCCTCTTCTGTTAATCTGGACAATCTCTATTTTTGTAAGTATTCCTTCATTTCACTTAGATTATCAGATTTATTGACATATAGTTTGGCAAAATAGCTCCTAATTTTTGCTCTAATTTCCTCTTCATTGATGGATAGTTGTCCCTTTTCATTTTTGATACTAACAATTTTATTTTCTTCTTTCCTTTTTCTAATCAAATTAGTTAGAATTTTATTGATTGTTGTTTTTTTATAAAACCAACTCTTATTTTTATTTATTAATTCAATAACTTTCTTGCTTTTAATTTTATTAATCTTCCTTTTATTTTTAGAATTTCAAATTTAATATTTAATTGGGGATTTTTAATTTGTTCTTTTGTAAGCTTTTTGAGTTGCAAGCCCATTTCATTGCTCTTCTCTTTAGCATTGACATTATTTCATTATCTATAGTACCCTTTTAGCAAGATGTAGTTTCCTTTCTTATCTCTTTCAATTAGTTCTATTTTTGCTTTTACTTGATCTGAAATCAGGATTGCTACCCCTGCTTCTTTTACTTCACCCAAGCATAATAAATTCTGCTCCAGCCCTTTATCTTCACTCTGTATGTATCACTCTGCTTTAAATATGTTTCTTGTAAACAACAATTTATAGCATTCTGGCTTTTAATCCATTCTGCTATCTGTTTCTGGTTTATGGGACAGTTCATCCCATTCCTATTAATTTTTGAATTTAATAACTCTGTATTTCCCTCTATCTTGTTTTCCCCATGTTTTACTTTTTTCTTTCCTTTCCCCCCTTTCTTGCTCCCCAGTATTTTGCTTCTGACCACCCTCTTTCTCAAACAGCCCTCCTCTTTTATAGCTCTTCCTCCTTTATCATACCATTCCCCTTCTACTTCTGTTCTCCCTTTTATTAGTCTCCCCCTTTTCTCTCCTTTTTCCCCTTTCTACTTTCCTATAGAGTGAGACAAGTTTCTCTGTGAAACCAAATATGTTCTGATATTCTCTCTTTTTAGCCAAATCTGATAAAAGTAAGATTTACACAGTACTCATACCCTTGTTCTTTCCTTTAATTGTAATAGGTTATTTTGCCTCTTCATGAGATGTAATTTCCTCCATTTTAATATCATTTTCCTCTTCTTCCAGTACAATCTCCTTTCTACCTCTTGTTTCTTTTTTATATCATCACAATAAAATTAAATTATACCTGCACTCTCTCAGTATACCCATAACTAATATACCAATCTCAAGAGTTAAACATCATCTTCACTTATAGTTATGAAATTTTTTTAACTTTTAAAAGAAATGTTTTTTCTTTCCTTTTTTACCTTTTTAGTCTTCTCTTGAGTTTTGTATTTGAAGATCATATTTTTTGTTCAACTCTGGTCTTTTCATCAGAAATAAATGAAATTCACCTATTTCATTGAATTTCCATCTTTCCCCTGAAATAAACTACTTAATTTTGCTGGATAGTTGATTCTTGGTTGCAATCCAAGTTCCTTTGCTTTTTGGAATATCATATTATAGGTCCTTTGATCCTTTAAGGTAGAAGCTGCTAGTTCCTGAGCAATCCTCAATTGGAATTGTTTATTTCTGGCTGCTTTCAATATTTTCTTTTTGATCTGATAATTCTGAAATTTATTATTTGGAGTTTTCATTTTGGTTATGTGGCAGGACATGACCAGTGATTTTTTTCTTTCTTTTTTATTAAAGCCTTTTTATTTATAAAACATATGCTTGGGCAATTTTTCAACATTGGCCCTTGCAAAACTTTCTGTTCCAAATTTTTCTCTCCTTCCCCTTAACCCCCCCATAGATGGCAAATAGTCCAATACGTGTTAAATATGTTAAAATATATGTTAAATCCAATATCTGTATACACATGTATACAGTTATCTTGCTGCACAAGAAAAATTCAGATCTAGAAAAAAATCTGAGAAGGAAAACAAAATGTAAGCAAACATCAACAGAAAGTATGAAAATGCTATGCTGTAGTCAAAACTCAATTCTCACAGGCCTCTCTCTGGTGTATATGACTTTCCTCATCATTGAACAATTAGAATTATTTTGAATCATCTCATTGTTGAAGAGAGCCACATCCATCAGAATTGGTTGTATAGTCTTGTTGCTGCTGTGTAAAATGACTTCCTGGTTCTGCTCATTTCACTTAGCATCAATTCATGTAAGTGTCTCCAGACCTCTCTGAAATTATCCTGCTGATCTTTTCTTACAGAATAGTAATATTCTATAACATTCATATACCATAATTTCTTCAGCCATTCTCCAATTGATGGGCATCCATTCAGTTTCCAGTTTCTATCCACTACAAAAAGGGCTGTCACAAACATTTTTGCACAATGTGGGTCTCTTTCTCCCCTTTAAAATCTCTTTGGGATGCAGTGAATTTTTTCAATGTCTATTTTACCCTCTGGTTCTAGAACATCAGAGCATTTTCCTTGATGATTTCCTGAAAGATGATGTCTAAACTCTTTTTATCTTCATGGTTTTTAGGTATTCCAATAATTCTTATATTGTCTCTTCCAGATCTGTTTTTCAGGTCAGTTGTTTTTCCAATGAGGTTTTTTTTTTACATTTTCTTCTATTTTTTTTCATTTTTTTGGTTTTGTTTGAGTGATTCTTGAAGTCTCATTGAGTCACTTTCACTTGTTCAATTATAATTTTAGTGAATTATTTTCTTTAGTTATTTTTTTTTCTTTTTGCATTTGGCCAATTCAACTTTTAAATAAGATGTTTTGTTTGATTTTTTTTCCATTTGACAGGTTCTGTTTTTCAAAGAATTGGTTTCTTTATCAAATCTATTTTATAAGAAATTATATGTTTTTTTTTTCCATTTCATCAAATCTGTTTTGTAAAGAGTTAGGGAGTTTTTCCATGTCATTAAATCTATTTTTTTTTTGCTGAGACAATTGGGGTTAAGTGACTTGCCCAGTGTCATATAGCTAGGAAGTGTTAAATGTCTGAAGCCAGAGTTGAACATAGGTCCTCCTGACTTCAGGGCTGGTGTTCCATCCATTGCATCACCTAGCTGCCCTTCATTAAATCTATTTTTAAAGAAATTTTCTTCAGATAATGTTTTTCATTTTCAAAACTTTCTCACAAAATTCTCATTTCTTTTTCCTCTTTTTCTTCTCTCTTTTAAAATCCTTTTTGAATTTTGAATCCATGAGATCCTTGTGAAATGGGGATGAACTCATATAATCCTGTAGCGTTTCATCTGAAGATGATTTGCCTTTAGTATCTTCAGAGTTTGAGGTCTGTTCTCTGTCTCTCTAAAAGCTATCTATGGTCAAAGTTTGTTTTGCTTTTTTTGCTCATTTTTTAAAGATGGATATCTGCTCATAGGGCAAAGGGGAAATTGTCCCAAGTTTTCTGTACAGATGACTTCTTTCTGGTACTGAGTGGGCATGGTCAAGTCCCACATTTTCTAGAGTTCAGAGGCTTATTTTTTGCCTTATGTATATGTGTTTGATATATCACAGGTAATCTGCTGATCTATTGGCTTATAACCAGGAAGTATTTTGGCTAAGAGCCTCTAGGTAGATTCCACATCACATAAAAGCCACATAGTGCTGGGTACTGCCCAATGCCTATATTCCATTGCCTCTTTCATGCCCAGTTGAAACAGACTTTTCTGAAGTTCTTCCAAGATAACTTCTGCTGGAAATTTGTTACTCCAAATATTTGTGGGTTCTATCACTTCTAATCCAATTCAGAGTCTTGACCTGCTTTGATCTGAGGCTTGTCAGAAAGAGCTCAGATAAAGACCTTTTCTGCCCTCATTTTTTTCTTTTGGATATGATTTTGGAAGAACGACAAATGTTTAACCTATATTGGATTACTTACTCCCTAGAAGAAGGAGTGGGAGAAAAGGAAGTAGAAAAATTTGGAACACAAAGTTTTACAAGGATGAATGTTGAAAATTATTTTCCATATATTTTGAAAATAAAAGCTATTTTAAAAATTAGAGATCAGGCTCTATGGATTGAATGTGGTCCAAACTACATTCCTAGACAGACTACAGTGGGTGGCAATGATGCTTAGTATGCCTTCTTGTTAAGCAGCTAGTGTGTTTTTTTTTTCCTGAGGCAATCAGGATTAAATTACTTGCCCAAGGTCACACAGCTAGGTAGTATTAAGTATCTGAATCCAGGTTTGAACTCAGGTCCTTCTGATTTCAGGGCCAATACTTAACCTATTATGCCATCTAGTTGCTACCTGCTATTGTTTCTTAAGGATAGAATCCTTTTATTTAAACATACTCCCTCCTCTCCATTCTTTCATGAAGTCAGTTCTGAGTCACAAATTCAGCATAGAGAGAAGTGATTATTGTCATAAGGGATCAGGGACCCTCACAACAAGTTAAAATCATCATCAAAAATATTTCATAATTCATTTGGCAGAGATGTTTTGTTATATGTTTTAGATCACTCTCCAAGAAAGCAGGGGACCACTGCATGTCCTCTCTTAAAGCAGGCATAAAGAATTTCTGTCTGCTTCAAAAATTCTATACCATCTCTTATTCTATTCCTCATTAAAGCATTCAGCATTGAGTAATATCTTCATTGAATTGGAATAAGCAGCAGAATGAAACTTAAAACTTAGGTTATAGACATAAAGTACCATAACAGAATTATCTTGATACTAAGCCATTGCTAAAGAGAGTTCCCAATATTTCTTCTGCCAAAGAGAAGGAAGGAAAGCCCAAACCTTTAGCTAGAATACAATGACTACAGCTTCTAAAATGAAAAGGGTATACATCAGAAGGCCTTACATATCAATGAAGTTAGACTTGAAATGGACTTTTCAATGATGTCATTAATTAGAGTACAAATTGTTTGTGGGTATCAGGATATGTATTGGTAAAAGTCCTGAACTGGGAGTCAGAACTCTGAGTATTAGGTCTGAATCTGTCACCAGTTAGCATATCACAGTGCTTGACATATAGTAGGCACTTGCTAAATGATCACCGACTGCCTATTGACTGAAATAATTGTGCAACCTTGAGCCAGTTAATTTCTCTGGGCTTCAAATTTCTCATCCAACATGTAAGAGCACCCAAATAGATGATATATCTTACCCTCTTGCTGAAAACGCTATAGATTCTATGATTATACATCTGTTATTCTTTTCTTCAGTGCACTTCCTAAATATCTCATATTTCTTGTGGTGCTGAATATAGGATTGTTTATGGGGTTATGGCCTTAATAGTCCTGAACTGGTAAAGTTACCTTAACTTAGGCCTGAGAATTTTCAAAAACATTACAGCTAACATTTAGTTAACTTTCTGCAGTCTCTTCATGTAGTCAACCTTCTACATTACAGATGCTCAGTAAAGCTTGACTAATATTCCTGCAAAGAGCTGCATCTGTATTTGTCTATTTGTGGTGCTATTACATCATCCAGAATTGCATTTCAATGGCGTGAGCTCTTAATCATATCTCCATTGAGTCACCTAAAGGCATAGACACATCAACAATATTTAGTTTTCAGTATCCTGGAAAAGACTCCAACACAGATATAAAATATGATTCTAAATTAGTAATGCTAACCATATTAATATGCATTTCAGACTTTTCCCCACTGAATTCCTTTTTCTTCAAAGTTGTCACCTAGGAAGGCTATTCACTTGTTCCAATGAAACTGCTGTTGATTAAAACATTTTTGAAGTTCCTCTTAGGGAACCTCCTTCAGAGTCAATTTATAGCCATGAAAGAAAATCATACACGTTAATTCACAATCAGCCATCCTTCTCTGTACCTCTTCAAAACAAAACAAAACATAGCATTAGCAAGATTGATGAATCATCTTATTCTTCTGATTTATCTCAGAACGATTTCTGATCGTTTTGAAAAACCAATTTGAGCTTCCAAGATTGATGATTTGGCACCATTAAATATATGAAGGCAGTTCTCCAAGAATCATTCTGAAATGTTTTAACATGATCATAGTTTCCCTGGAAAAATATGTTGCCCACACCCATTTTCCATATTGATTTTGATAAAGGCATTTCCTTGTATATATATATATATATATATATATATATATATATACATTCTGATTTGTTTGTTTAAAAGTTAGTGGTATTTTTAGATATAACTTATACTTTAAAATTATTGTGAAAGCATAGACTATTTGTGGCAAAAGAGAAGAGAATAGCCAAATGGAGAAGTAAAGGACCAATCAACTTAGAAATAAATAGACAAAAAGTGAAAAAAAAACAATAACTATGATGATGAAGTAGAAGTAAGCATTATAATTCAGCCAGATCTAGGAAGATTAGACAAATTAGTAAATTAGTGAATTTAAGGAAAAAAACTTAGTGGGCCATTTTCCACTCCAAGATCACAAATTTGACTCAAAAGCAATGGACTAAGGAAGGAAGAGTAGAACATCAATGAACTGGGATGACAAACTCAGTTCTTTTTGAAGAGACTAATTACTGGAAACTAAGGGAATAAACCAAATCTTGAATGGTTGAAAAACTTACAGTATAAGAATGTAATAGGACACAATTGTGCTTCAAGAAATTATGAAAGGGACAATTTGAAAGAAATTTGGGAGGACATTTATGAACAGATTTATAGTAAAGTGAGCAGAACCAGAAGATCATATATATATATATATATATATATATATATATATATATATATATACATACATGTAGTGACAACTTTCTAAAGAAATATAATTTTGAAAGACATCAAAACTCCAATCAATGCAATGATTAACCATAATTCCAGAGAACCGATAATGAAAATTGTTACCACTTCCTGACAGAAATGTTATTGAGCATCTATGCATATTGAGACATTTTTTAAAACATGGCTAATGTGGAAATATGTTTTGTTTCACTATATTTATTATAAGGTGATTTTTTCTATTTATCTTTAGCGTTCTGTTTTTGTTTGTTCTTCACTGAATTAGTAGGAATTGACGAGGAGAAATATACTTCTTAATTTTAAAAAATGAAGTTTCTACTTTCTAAAGTAAAGATCTGAGTTTGTGAACTACATTAGAATATAATGGGTGGGAATCCAAAAATAAATAAATAAACACTTCCTATTATTCAGATGTATATATTCGAGGGGAGAGGTGCAACAAGTAAATAAAGAATTTCAAGAAGTACAATTTAAGGAATCACAGCATCCTTCTTATATTTCCTGGCACTCAGGAAGCTAGTGACTATTTGGTGATGATAGGGTGGAGAGCATTAAAATTAGATAATTGCCAAAGTGTTAATAACACTAATATTCTGTATGAGCAGCAATTATTAGGCCTATTAAAATACACAGGACATGAAAGGGAATACCAAGAAACAAACAAAAAAAAATGTAGGACTTAAATTGCAGATAGCTTTTAAAGGCCAGGATAAAGTTTACATTATTCACTAGAGGAAATGAAGAAGTTTTGAAGATTTTGAAGTAAGTGGAGATGGCCATATGCTTAGATGTATGATTTTGAAATATCAGTTTGTCAGTTGTATGAATGGTGGTCTGAAGAGGGAAAAGCTTGGAAACAAGACTGATTTAACCCATTCACAGTGTACATAGTGGTGCTTTATAAATAGACTCCCTTATTTCAGTGAGTCTTTCCCCCCCCAAAAAAAAGACTCCTCAGTACACAAAGAATAAGAATTTCAGGGGACCTTAAAGCCCATTTCTTTATAAGCCAAGAGAATGAGATATAAATAGTACCAATGACCACATAGATATTAAATATCAGAAATGAAATTTGAACCCAGAACCTGTAACTCCAAACTAAAATTTTTCCACTAAAACATTTTGAAAAGACAAAAAACTCTGAAATGGCAAATTTTAACAAAATAATTTTATCAAAATACAAAAAGTATAAGAGTACTAAAATTTTGTACTAACAATGAAAATAACCAAATATTAATATTTCTAGGACATTAAGACAACCTTGAAATTTCAACATACTATGCATGCCTCTTTAAAGAAAACTTAACATACAATACGGCAAATGTATTTTATATATATATATATATATAGATAGAAAGATAGATATAGATATAGATAGATAGACATATACATTATATATGTATGTGTGTATATTCATATATGTATATATTCATATGATAGAATTCTTATTCATGCTTATATTTCTTCTAAGAAATGTTGACATTTTATTTTTATATAATCTTCACTTTCCAATATACTATTGTCTTTATCCTTATCCGTGAATCATAACCAAAAACCAGTTCACTTGAAAACCATTTTTTGTATTAAATACTTATGTTCAGGTTTTGATACATAAGATACAAGAACAATTAACAAAAGTATCTGTGACTAAAATTTCCCAATTAATACTTCAAATCATTAATAATAATGGAAACTTATCAAACCAACTCTGTGATATTACTTTACATTCAGCAGATTGACAAGGATGACAAAATATGGGAATGGTTATAGTGGAGAGATTCTGGAAAGACAAACAGTATACATTGTTGGCAGAGCTGTGAATTAGTACAACAATTGTGGAAAACAGTTAGGAATTTTGAAAATCAGATGACTAAAACATTAATGTCTTTTGGCCCAATGACTCCACTATGGGGCAAATAACTCAAGGAAATCATTGATAAAAGATAAGATTCATTATGCTTCCAAATTTTTCTAGCAGCACATTTTCAGTTAGCAAAAATTCATAAATAAAGTTGATGACCACCAATTGTAAAATTTGTATTCCTATTTCTCCTATTATTAATAATAATGGTAATAATAAATAGTGTTATAAGGGGCAACAAGCATGAGAAACATGGGAATAATTAGGTGAACTGTAAAAAAGCGAAGGAAATAGATCCAGAATAATACACACACACACACACACACACACACACACACACACACACACACGCACAGATAATTAACAAAACAACAGATGTTTTTTAAAAATCTCACTTCTAGGCAAACAGTATTGTTAAGTCAAAGAGTATGCATTGTTTTATAGCTTTTGAGATATTGATTCCAAATTGCCCTCCAGAGTTGTTGGATCAGTTCACAATTTCCACCAACTTGACATTGATGTTTCAATATTTTGACATCCTCTATCACATTTATCATTTTCCTTTTCTGTTTTATTAGCCAAATTTAATAAGTGTGAAATGATACTTTGGTGTTGCTTTAATTTGTATTTCTCTAATCAATAGCGATTAACACATAATTATAAGTACCTTTGATTTCTTCTGAAAACCACCTGTTCATTAATAACTTAGGGAATGGCTCAATGGCTCATATTTATTCATATGTGTGTATATACAAAAATACACACACACACACACATACATATATATATATATATATATATATATATATATATATATATATATATATATATATATATTCTTAAGGTAATCAGGGTTAAGTGACCTGACCAAGGTAACACAGCTACCACATGTCTAATATCTGAGGCTGGATTTGAACTTAGGTCCTCTTGACTCCAAGGCTAGCACTCTATCCACTGCAACACCTAGCTGTCCCTACATGTTCTTATAAATGTGACTCAGTTCTGTATGCTTGAGAAATGAATCCTTTAACAAAGAAACACTGTATTTTCTTAGTTTTATGATGATGTAGTTTTATCTTACTTTTTATAATCAAATTAGCCAATGGCTTATCTACTTTGTTGCTTTTTTTTTTTTTCATGACATTAGCTTTTAGTTTTGTTTATTGGTGCAATAGTTTCTTTTAATTTGATTCATCTGTGCTTTGAATTTCCTGATTTGTAATTTGTTTAATTGGTGGTTTTTAGCTTGTTTAATAGCACATACAATTCATTGATTGATTCTTTCAATTTTTATTTTCCTCTGGCTGTAGAATATCAGCACAGCTTTCCTCACCAATTTCTTGAAAGATAATATCAAAACTTTTTTTGCTTGAAAAACAATGTTTATATCCATATTTGGGAGGATGATACTTGTAATTACTTAGAAGTTTCTCATTATTATGGCAGTTGGAAGGAGTAGATAAATAGACAGAGGGCACAGGTATGAGTTGAAATTGAAAGGATAATAATTTTTTTAAATAATGAAATTAAGTGGTGAGAGAGAATAATTTACTGGGAGGAAGGGAAAGAGAGAAGTAGAATAGTGCACATTATGTGCCATAGAAAAGAATCAAGAAAAGCTTTTACAAGGGAGGGAGAGAAGGGGAGGAAATGATGAGAAAGTGAACCTTATTCTCATCAGAATTGGTCCAAAGGGGAAATAACATACAAACTCAATAGAAGTATAGAAATCTATCTTACCCTGCAGGAAAATAGGAGGGGAATATTATATAGAAAGAGAGGGGTACTTTTGAGGAGTGATAGGGTAAAATGAGAGAAAAATGGGGGAAAATACAGTTAGTAATAGCAAGTATAAAGAGAATTTTGAAGCAAGTTTCTCTGATAATTTCTCAAACATAGAGGGACCTGAGCCAAATTTATAATAAACAAACTAACAAACAAACAAACAAATAAATAAATAAGAGCCATGCTTTAGTTGATAAATGAGCCAAAAGATGTGATCTGTTCCTAAAAAAACTTTAAATTCATGCATATCCTTTGCCTTAATAATACCACTACCTAATAATACCAAAAGAAATAAGGGGAAAAAAGGAAAATGACCTATATGTACCAAAAACCATTCTCATCAGTTCTCTTCTTAGGGAAAAAAATGGAAATTGTGGGAATGCCCATCAATTGGGGAATGGCTCAATAATATCTGTATTTAGGATGGAATATCATTGTTCTAGAGGGAAATGATGAGCAGGATGATCTCAGGAAGAAAAAAATTGAAAAGACTTCCATGAACTCAAGCAAATTTAAACAAATTGTATACAAAATGATAGCAATGTTCTGGGATGATCAGTTGTGAATGACTTTGCTATTCTCAGTAGTACCCTCATCAATGACTATGAAAGATTTATGATGAAAAATCCTGTTCATACCCAGAGAAGAATCTCATTGTTACGGAATACAGACCGAAGCATTCTCATTCTCTCTCTCTCTCTCTCTCTCTCTCTCTCTCTCTCTCTCTCTCTCTCTCTCTCTCTCTCTCTCTCTCTCTGTCTCTCTCTCTCTCTTTCTTTCTCTCTCTCTCTCTCTCTCTCTCTCTTTCTTTCTCTCTCTCTCTCTCTCTCTCTCTCTCATTTATCTTAAGAGTTTTTATTTTCATTAGGCTGAGAGATCTACGATGGTTTTTCACAACTTAACTTTTAGGTAAACATTTTGCATAACTTTACAAGTGGTTTTGTAATTGTGGGTGGTGACAAGGGAAAGAACCTAGAACTCAAAAATTATAGAAGCATGTTACTTTTTTGTTGTTTTGTTTTGAATGTAATGGGGAAAGAAACATTAAATAAAGGAAAAATGAAAAAAGGGAAACAAACCTATTTTTGTATAGATCCTTTACCTTTTTTTAAAAAAAAATTATTCTGGAATTCATGCCTATCAATATTATTATTAGGTCAAAGAATATACATGATTTTAAAACCCTTTAAACATAATTCACATTTTTTAGTCACATCAATTGAAGAATGGCTCTTTTTAATATAAATTTTGATTCAGTTCCCTAAGCATTTGAGAAATGAAACTTTCATTAAAGAAATTTACTTCAAAATTATTTTCATGATTACTATTACTAACTGAATTTTCCCCATTTATTCTATTTCTCTTTCCTTTCATCTTGTCCCTTCTCAAAAAGTGTCTTGCTTTTGACCACCCTTTCTCCCAATATGTCCTCTCTTCCAACATCTTCCCTCCTTCCTGTATTCCCTTCCTTTTCTACTGCAGGGTAGCATAGATTTTTATATCCATATTGAGTATGTATATAATTTCCTCTTTGAGCCAATTCTGATGAATGTAAAATTCACTTACTCCTTCCATTCTATCCATCTCTCCATCACTGTAAAAAGCTTTTTTTGTCTCTTTTGTGGCAAATAATATATAAAATAAATTATTTATACCACCTATGTAGGAATGTTAACAAATTAGCCTTATTAAGTCTCCAACAATTTCACTTTCCTTATTACCTTTTAAAATTTCTCTTGAATTCTGTATTTGAAAATCAAATTCTCTATTCAGTTCTTTTTAAAATTTTATTAAAGCTTTTTATTTACAAAACATATGCATGGGTAAATTTCAGTATTGACCCTTGTAAAGCCTTATGTTCAAAATTATCCCTCTCTTTCCCCCTAACCCCTCCCTAGATGGCAGGTAATCCAATACATGTTAAATATGTTAAAATATATGTTAAATCTATTATAATGTACAAATATTTATACAGTTATTTTGCTGCACAAAAAATCGGATCAAGAAGGAAATAAAAACTGGGAAAGAAAACAAAATGCAAGCAAACAACAACAGAAAGAGGGAGAATGATATCTTGTGGACCATACTCCGCTCCCATGGTCCTCTCTTTGGCTCTCTTCATCACTGAACAATTGGAATTTGTTTGAATCATTTCATTGTTGAAAAGAGCCACGTCCATCAGAATCGATCATTGTATAAAAAGGTTTCCTGGTCCTGCTCACTTCACTCAGCATCAATTCATGTAAGTCTCTCCAGGCCTCTCTGATATCATCCTGTTGGTCATTTCTTACAAAACAATAATATTCTATAATATTCATATATGATAATTTATTCAGTCATTTTCCAATTGATGGACATCCATTCAGTTTCCAGTTTTTTGATAAAACAAAAAGAGGTGTCACCCACATTTTTTGCATATGTGGGTCCTTTTCCCTCATTTAATGTAATGTTCTCTGTTTCAGTTTTCTTGGGATCTCTAGGCAACCTTTGTTACAGTTCAGTAATCACCACAAGTACAGATTAAAGTCCAAATCTTCTATGATCTCTTTCAAAGTCCTATCTCCTTCACTTGGGGCTTGGCTAGTTTTCTTAGAGGCCTTGGTTCTGAGAGCTTAAGCTCTTGCCTGCCTTCTCTACCTCTGAATCTCTCCAAATCAACTAATCATTATATCATTAGGAAACCATTATTTGTTGTAAGATTAAGTCTATCATACTGAACTATGCTAAACTAGATAACTATTGTCTCTATATCAATTCCACTGACTTAGTACCTTGTAAGAATCCTTTGTTTTAAGTTCAGAGTTCTGGCCCATAACACTTTAAGATCTCTTTGGGATATAAGACCAGTAGTAACACTGCTGGACCAAAGGGTATGCACAGTTTGACAACTTTTTGGGCATAGTTCCAAATTGCTCTCCAGAATGGCTGGATTCTTTCACAACTCCACCAACAATGCATCAGTGTCCCAGTTTTCCCACATCCCCTCCAACATTCATCATTATATTTTCCTGTCATCTTAGCCAATCTGAGGGGTGTGTAGGAGTATCTCAAAGTTATCTTCATTTGCATTTCTTTGATCAATAGTGATTTGGAATACCTTTTCATATGACTACAAATAGTTTCAATTTCTTCATCTGAAAATTGTCTATTCATATCCTTTGACAATTTATCAATTAAAGAATGGCTTGAATTCTTACAAATTTGAGTCAGTTCTCTATATTTTAGAAATGAGGCCTTTATCAGAAACTTAGAATGTAAAAATGTCTTCCAAGTTTATTGCTTTCCTTCTAATCTTGTCTACATTAGTTTTGTTTGTACAAAATCTTTTTAACTTAATATAATCAAAATTATCTATTTTGTGATCACAAATTCCTTCCTCCTCCACAAGTCTGAGAGGTAAACTATCCTATGTTCTTCTAATTTGTTTATAATATCATTCTTTTTGTCTAGATCATGAATCCATTTCAACCTTATCTTGGTATATGGTGTTATGTGTGAGTCAGTGCCTAGTTTCTGCCATAATAGTTTCCAATTCTTATCCTAGAGTGAATTCTTATACTAAAACCTGAAGTCTATGGGTGTGTCAAACACTAGATTGTTGTAGTCATTGACTATTTTTTTCTGTGAAATTAACCTATTCCACTGATCAACTGCTCTATTTCTTAGCCAGTACCAAATGGTTTTGATGACTACTGCTTCATAATATAGTTTTAGATTTGGTATACT
Organism: Sminthopsis crassicaudata; assembly: GCF_048593235.1. NCBI lineage: Eukaryota > Metazoa > Chordata > Mammalia > Dasyuromorphia > Dasyuridae > Sminthopsis > Sminthopsis crassicaudata. The sequence goes on along the minus strand of NC_133617.1, from coordinate 376,256,772 downwards.
AGGCCACCTTCATTACCTTTTTTTTTCCTATTCAGTTCTGATCTTTTCATCATGAATGCTTAAAAGTTCTCTGCTTCATTGAATATCCACCCTTTTCCCTGAAGTATTAGTATTGCTGGGTAAGCAATTCTTGATTGTAATCCTAGCTCCATTGCTCTCCAGAATATCATATTCCAAGCCCTCTAATTATTTAATATAGAAGCTGTTAAATCTTGTGTTTTCCTGACTGTGACTGCACTATACTTGAATTGTTTCTTCTTGGATGCTTGCAATAGTTTTTCCTTGATCTGGATATTCCAGAATTTGCCTATAATATTACTTGAAATTTTATTTTTGGATTTCTTTCAAAAGGTGATCAATAGAGTCTTTTGATTTCTATTTTATCTTCTGCTTCTAGAATACTAAACCAGTTTTTATTAATAGTTTCTTAAAGATGATATCCAGGCACTTCTTATGGTGGTTTTCAGGTAAACCAATAATTTAAAATGATTTTTCCTGGATCTATTTTCCAGGTCAATTGTACTTGAGATATTTCACATTGTTTTCTATTTTCTTCATTGTTTTGGTTTTTTATTGTTTTCTGATTTCTCAATAAGTTATTAGCTTTCATTTCATCATTTCTAATTTTCAAGGAATTATTTTCCTCAGTGAGTTTTTGTACCTCCTTTCCCATTTAGCCAGTTTTGCTTTTTAAGGCACTCTTCTCCTCATTAGTTTTTTGTATTTTTTTTGTACTACTCTCAATTTTCTTCTGTCTTATTTAATTTTCAAAATCCCTTTTGAACTCTTCCATGGTTTGAGCCAAATTTTTATGTTTCTTGGGACTTTTGATGTAAGAACTTTGTCTTTGTTATCTTCTGAGTGTGTGTTTTGATTTTATTTGTCATAATAACTTTATATGGTCAGAAACTTTTATGTATTTTGCTCATTTCCCAGTCTATTTCTGACTTTTAACTCTTTGTGAAAGTAGAGTTCTGTTTCCAGGGTGAAGGATGCATTTTGCCAAGCGTTGGGGGTTTTGTATAGCTGTTTTCAGAGATTCTTCTAGGGACCTAACCAAAAGCACTGTTTTCTACAGTGTGAGAAGGGTCCCCAAGTCATTATGGCTATAAATTCTAGTGGTCTAAATTAACAGAGTTTTTCCTCAGTGTGACCAAAGAGACTTCCTATAAGCTGAGGCCTATAGTACTGGAGCCACCATCATGCCCCTCCTAGTTTGCTCTCAAAGTCCTCTCAAGTTACTGAAAAACCTTTCCTGCTAACCTTCCAAGTCATTTTTGCTGTCTCTCAGCTGAGAAACCTAGAAATTGCCCATCTGGCTATTGATTCAGAGGTCCAAGACCTATTTTTTGTTTTCCTAGTGCCTGGAGCCAGTCTGGACTGGGGCAAGGATTGTGCTGCTATGGGCTGTGTTAGGACTGAATGCTGGACTTTCATTTTGGTGCCAAAGATTTTTCCACCTGACTGAATTTGCTTTGACTGGGAAATGTTCCTTTCCATCTTCCTGTGTGATCTGATGCTCTAAATTTGTATAGAGTCATATATATTTTTTTAAAAAATCAGAAGTGTTTGAGGGATATCTCAGAGAAGTCCTGTCTTTACTCTGCTATATTGGCTCAACTCCCTAAGTTCTTTTTTTTATTATAACTTTTCAGGTAGTTCAATAATTCTTAAATTATATCATCTCAATCTACTTTCTAGGTCAATTATTGATTACAATGAGATGTATCACATTTTCTTCAATTGTTTCCATCATTTTTATTTTGTTTTATCATTTCTTGATGTCTCACAGAGTTATTAGCTTCCACTTGTCCTTTTCTAATTTATTATTTTTAGTTTTAATTAAAACTTTTAATTTTCAAAATATATGCATGGATAATTTTCAACATTCAATCTTGCAAAACCTTGTGTTTCCAACTTTTTCCTCCCTTCCCTGCATGCCCTCCCCTAGATGCCAAGTAATCCAATATATGCTAAACATGTGAAATTCTTCTATACATTTTCCCAGAAATATACTGCACAAGAAAAAGAAAATCAAAAAAGGAAAAAAAATGAAAAAGAAAACAAAAACACAATCAAACAACACCAAAAAGAGTGAAAATACTATGTAGTATTCCAAACTCAGTTCCCACAGTCCTCTCTCTGAGTGTAGATGGTCCTTCATCACAAGATCATTGGAACTGGTCTGAAACATTTCATTGTTGAAAAGAGCCATGTCAATCAAAATTGATCATCATAAAATTTTGTAATTGCTGTGTACAATGATCTTCTGGTTCTGTTTTTTTCACTTAGTATCAGTTAATGTAAGTATCTCAAGACTTTGTTCAAATCATCCTGCTGATCATTTCTTATAGAAAAACAATATTCCATAACATTAATATACCATAACTATTCAACCATCCTCCAACCAATGGAAATCCACTCAGTTTTCACTTTCTTGCCACTACAAAAAGGGCTGCCATAAACATTTTTGCATATGTGGGTCCCTTTTGTTCCTTTATAAACCCTTTGGTACAAGCTCAGTAGAAACTGCTGAATCAGAGTATGCACTGTTTGACATGCCTTTAGCCATAATTCCAATTGCTCTCCAGAATGGGTGAATCAATTCACAACTCCACCAACAATGTATTAGTGTCCCAGTTTTCCTATATACCTTTCAACACTCATCATTTTTTCCCTGTCATCTTAGCCAATCTGAGAAGTGTGTAATGGTATCTGAGATATCTTACTTTGCATTTCTCTAATAGTGATTTAGAACATCTTTTTATATGACTAGAAATGATTTTGATTTCTTCGTCTGAAAATTATCTGTTCATATCCTTTAACCATTTCCCAATTGGAGAATGGCTTGAATTCTTATAAATTTGAATCTTTCTCTATATAGTTTAGAAAAGAGGCTTTATCAGAACCCTTGAATGTAATTTTTTCCAGTTTATTGAATCCCTTGTAATCTTGTCTGTATTGGTTTTGTTTGTACAATTTTTTAAACTTAATATAAATAAAATCATTCATTTTGTATTCAATAATATATTTCTATTATTTTGCCACAAATGGCTTTCTTCTCCACAAATCTGAGAGGTAAACTATCCTTTGTTCTTCTAATTTGTTTATAATATCACTTTATGTCCATATCATGAAACCATTTCATCCTTACCTTGGTATAGGTTGTTAAGTGTGGGTCAATGCCTAGTTTCTTCCATATTAATTTCCAATTTTCCCAGCAGTTTTTGTCAAATACTGAGTTCTAAGACCAAAAGCTGAGGTCTTTGGGTTTATTAAACACTAGGCTATTGTAGTCATTGTCTACTTTGTCCTGTGAAGCTAACCTATTTCAATGATTGTCTACTCTATTTCTTAACTAGTAGCAAATGGTTTTGATGACTGCTGCTTTGATATAATTTCAGGTGTGGTATAGCTAGGTCACCTTCATTGGCAATTTTTTTTTTATCAATGATCTTGAAATTCTTGACATTTTGTTCTTCCAGATAAACTTTGTTATTATTTTTTTTTTCTATTGCTGTAAAGTAATTTCTTTGGAGTTTGAGTGGTATGACACTGAATAAGTTGATTAATTTAGGTAGTGTTGTCATTTGTATTATATTAGGTTGACCTACTCATGAGCATTTGATATTTTTCCAGTTGGTTAAATCTGAATTTATTTGTGTGGAAAGTGTTTTGTAATTGTGTTCATATAGTTCCTAACTTTACCTTGGCAGGTAGACTCCCAAATATTTTATATTATCTCTCTTTTAAAACTCTTTTTGAATTCTTCCAGTAGATCCTTGTGAGATGGGGACGAACTCATAATCATCCATTGAAGATCCATCTGTAGCTGATTTGCCTTTAGACAACTCAGGGTTTGAGGTCTGTTCTTTTTTTCCATAAAAGCTATCTATGATTAGAGTTTTTTATTTTTTTGCTCATGTTTTTAAAGATTGAGGTCTGCTCTTAAGGCAAAGGAGAGTTTGTCCCAAGTTTCTATACAGGCCAAGGTGACTTTAGGCTGCCCTGGGGCAGTGCCAGTGTCTTCCTTCCTGGATGGATGTAACCAAGTCTTGTCTTATTCTATGTTCCAGAGGTTATTTGCATTATTTGTGTCTCACTGCTAATCTGCTGATCCACTGTCTTGTAATCAGGACAAAGCAGCCAACACTGCTGTATTTTGGTTAAGAACTTCTTGGTAAATTCCCCAGAGGCGAGGGATGATAGCACACCTCCCTGGGTTCCTACACTGAGCCTGTGTTCAGTGGCCTCCCCCATGCCCAATTGAAACAGACCTTTTCTGAAGTTCTTTCAAAATATCTTCTGGAAATTTGTTACACTCTAAATATTTGTAGTTTCTGTCACTCCCAAAATCAGTTCAGAGACTTGATCTAGTATTGTTCTGAGGATGGGATTAGATCAGGAGAAGCTCAGATAAAGACATGCCTACTCTCTGCCATCTTGGCCTTCCATTTATAATTTATAATTTTAGAACTTTTTTTTTTCTTTTATGAGTTTTTAAACTGATTTTTTCCATTTTTTTCAATTATTCTTTTTAAGGAGTTTTCTTCAATGGATTTTTGTGCCTCTTTTACCATTTGGCCAATTCTATTTTAAGATATTGTCTTCTTTACTGTTTGTGTCCACCTTTCAATTATAGTGTTAATTTTGTTCTCATAATTTCCTTGCATCATTCTCACTTACCCCCCCCAATTTTTCTTTTACTCTTATTTGAATTTCAAAATCTTTTTTGAGTGTTTGTTGGACTTTTGTCGAGTTCACATTTTTTCTTGAAGCTTTTCTTGTAGTCAATTTGACAATGCAGTGTTATTCTGAATTGTGTGCTTTGATCTTCTCTGTTACCTCAGTAACATTTTATAGCCAAATTCTTTTATGTGGCTTGCTAAATTTTCCCACATTTTTCTTGACCATTAAGTTTATATCAAAGTTATGATCTACAATCAGGTTGGAGGAGACACTGTCTCAAGTTTCAGGATTTTTTATGCTGCTGCTTTCAGAGTTTGTTTTGTGGATCTATAAGTTTTTGGTTTTTCCAAGATGGTATGACCTAAAGAAAGGTGTGGTCACTGTTCCCCTGGACTGTGCTTTGGTCTTTACCCAGAAAGAAACCTTGATCCTCTGCAGCCACAAATGTTCCCCTTCACCTTGGAGTTATGAAGAGTTCTTTTCTTCTCCTACAGCTACAAACAGTCCTTTTTGTTCTACCTCAGAACTGATCCCTAGTCTCTGGTGAGTGATCATAATCTCTCTTTTCCACCCTGCTCCTGTGACTAGGGACCCTGATCACCTATGGCTAAGAGCATTAATATTCATGTTTTGCACACAAGAATTGTGTATGGGAAATACAACAGGGTCCTGAACACTGTCAGAAAAGATTCCTGCATTATCTCTTTGTGACAACTTTTCCAGCTCCTTTATTGTCTGTGTATTGAGAGCTCTCAACATTGTTGTTGGTGCCGATGCAGCTACCTCGAACACCTGCTGCTGTCTTATCTGGAAATAAGATGTGTTCTGTTCAAGGCTTCACTGCTGCGTCTGTGTGAAAGACCTTTCCAACCAACCTCTTAAACTGTCTTGGTTTGGAAAGTTGTTTTACCACAACCCTTTGTTTGTTCTACTTTGCCAGAATTCATTTTGAGGAATTATTTTAAAGTTGCTGTTGTTCAAAAGGTAATTTGGGAGAATTCAGTTGAGTTCCTGGTTCTTTTCTGCTTCTCAAAATGTACTCTAAATTAATTCAATTAACAACACTTCCTTTTTAAGAAACTTACCAGAAATAACTCCTCCTTGAATAAAGGAGGCTAGTCATACAATTTTTTTGATGTTATCCCCATTTTTACATGAAAAGAAAACATTATTTCTTATATTAAAAGATCTTTAGTAAAGACAATTGATGAGGAAAATTGAAAATATTGATGAGAAATGGTAAAAGTGAGTTGTCTCTGAAATTCCCAGTTCTTTGCTACCACAAAGAGAGCTGCTATTTTTTTTCCCTAATCAAATTTGGAAATTGACCTAATATTGAGAGTCACAGTATAGAGGAAGTTTAATAATACTTTGAGCATAATTCTAGATTATTCTCCAAAATGGTTGGATGAGTTCACAGTTCCACCAACAATGACTACTTTTCCATTTCCCCCCACATTCCCTTTGATATCTGTAGTCTTCCTCTTCAGTTATCTTAGAGAATCTGATATATCTCAAGATTGTAATTTTTCTCTAATCAATAATTATATATATATATATATACACATATGTACATTTATAAGGTTATGATTAATTTGAGTTCTTCAAAAAGAAGTGCTTCCTATTCATATCTTTTGACAGTTTATTAATTGGGATGTGAATTGTATTTTTTATAGATTTGATAGAGTTTTTAATATATTTGAGATATGACACTGTTATCTGAGAAAAATATCTAAAAATTTCCCTCAATTTTCTGCTTTCCTTCTGATCTGGTCTACATTTATTTTATTTGCATAAAAATTTTAATTAAATGCAATTAAAATTATTATTTTTACAACTATTTCTGCTATCTCTTATTTATTCATAGTGTTTCCCTATCTACAAGTAATATGCTCCACAATCTTAAATTTTTCCTGAATTGTTTCTCTTAATAACTAGATAATATATTCATTTTGAACTTTGTGTAAGCCATTTGTCTATGCCCAATTTCTACCATGCTGCCTTCTAATTTTCCCAAAAATTTTTACCAAATAAATGAATTTTATTTCCAAACTTGTCTTTATTCTTATCAAGTACAAGATTACTGTTTTATTTCCTGCAAATTAAAAAATAGCAACTTATACATAATAGATTTACAGTTTCATGTACAATAATCTTCTTTTAAATTATCCTGATATAAAAAAGTCTTGTTTTGTTCCACAAATTAAATATAAAATAAATGAATTAAACAATAAAATGAGTTGTCTGTGGTCAAATGGCTAGAGGCAGATAATTTCTATCACATATCAGTGTTTTGAGGGAAATTTGATTCCCAGACTAATAGGTATCTCAGTATTACTCATCTCCTCTACCATTAGAATTTATTGTGACACTGCCATCATTGAAATGGCATGCTTTCAGAGATAATCATATGGATACATCATGACATTAAATTAATTCATTAATAATTCCCAACTATAGGTCTAGTGCTTTCGTAGGTGCTACAGGTAATAGAGGGGCATTTAAGGTTTTAACTTCCTTACTTAGTCAGTTACAATCATGTTGGAAGAGAAGACAAAATTATTAAAAGTAATAATGCAAAAAGTATTTGATGATGTGTCAAATTAGTGAATCAGAAATATATGCTATTTATTCATATAAATGAAAAGGACATGATTAAGGTGAGAGAGTTAGTGAAAACTATTTGTAGAAGGTGTAGGTTGAATCATAGGTAGCATTAGGATAATTGATGAAAGAAATAGTATTATACTATTAACTGAAAAATATGTATATTTCAGATTTATCTATCTAGATAAAACATACATATATACATGTGCATATTTGTGTGTGTATTTATGTATTAATATATCACATTGTATATATTAACATACTATTTTATATTAGATATTATTTAATTTTATTTATATAAGCTTACATAAATTAATTCTTATAGTTAAATATTTATATTTAAATACATAAATTTGTATAAATTTATATTTTGTTTATCATTTTAGATTATATTTATAAACACACATACAAACATGTGCACATGCAAAAATATATGCATATATCTATAAATAGATGGCTGGATAGATAGATAGATATAGATAAAGACATAATCCATGCTAAATTTGTTCTGGATCACGATCTCCAATTTCCACCCCCTCATATTGATCATCTAGAAGTAAGGATTAGATTTATTTTTGTGGCCTTATGAAAACTTGTTTTCCTGTTACAATATAGTAAATCCAGCATTGTACTTTTCAGAATGCCAAGTGGTCTTAAGAAAATGCTAAAGTATCCAAAGTACTTACATGCTTTTGCCAAATTATTATTATTATTGTTATTATTGTTATTATTATTATCAACATATTCTTAAGCTTCTAATATTTATCATACTTTTAATTTTAATTGCCTATTTAGTGGGTACAAAATAAGAACTCCATATGGACAGAGTGATAGAAGTGTTAACTTATACCACAAGATCCTCAGTGAGCCTTTTAAGCTTTAAGGAATAAAATATCTCTTACCTCCCCAAAAGTTGTGTCCTTGTGCTCAAATAAATGAATCCTCTAAAGTGAGCACAGAGATCACAATACCACATAGCACCATAATTGTACTCACATGTAAACTCTTTCATTCTCAGAAATCTTTTTTGTGACAGAAGTTTCATGATTTGCTACTGATAAACTTACCTTCTATTGAATAAGGAAGGAAATAGGATGTACCAAGAAGGCACTAATTTCAACAGCAAAGAAACTGAGTTCATGACACTGATTTGTTCTATAGTCTTTGATAGTTGAGCTAGAAAACCATTGAGGGAGTTGAAAAAACAGACTTGACAACTCACTTGAAGAAATGTGCTGGAATCTAAGGCTATAAATATGAATATAAACACATTCCATATTGTTGGCAAGAGATAAGATTTGTCTAGAAAACTGAGAGGTGGAAAAGATGTTAGAGGTCAGACGCTACAATACCTCTATTGTACGGATTGTGAAACTGAAACACTCTATGGGAAAGTGTTTTGTCAGTGGTTAATTGGTAAAAAATGACAGAGCCAAAATTTGAATCCAGGTACTCTCCAGATTCAACATTCTTGCCATTTTGCCACATCAGCTGACAGAATTAAGAAGAATTAACTATGCTAATTACTCTCAGTAATTTTTGCTTTTTGCTCACACTGGATTTTTGCTGATTACTTTTTGAAAGATTACTTTGAAAGAATTGATAGTATAGTGGGGGAAAAAATAACATGACTGGATTTGGAGTCAGAGGATTTTTCTGGAAGTGACTTTAATTACTAGTTCTGCTGCTTACTACTAAATGAATCCAGAGGAGTCACTTTTTTTCTTATGGATTTCATTATCCTCATCTGTAAAATGGAGAAATTGGGGCAGGCGGAGGATACATTAGTTGATCCCTCACAACCCTTGCAAACTAAATTTGATGAATGAAATATTAAAATTGTTTCTGTATGTAGCCAAAGTTTAATTTAATAGACAAATATCTAGTTTGTCTTTACTTTCTCAAAGTCTGTGTGTGGCTTATATCAGCCAAAATGCATAGTACCTGCAAGTAATACATATGGTAAATATGAAGCCTGCTGTGGCATGGATTATAATAATCAAACACTCATGTAGAAGGTATATGTGGTACCATAAACATTTCAACTAAAACCCTTTGACACTAATTCAAACTTCTGAAGCTTTCAAATGCCCTGAAAGATTTTATATATTTAATTTGTCAGGTACTAAAACTTATTTAAAACCCCATTATTTAACCCAGCATCAGAAGCCATCCAATTATGTATGATTATTTCTTTTACCCATAATTTTGCTCACCGACTTGCCTGCCCCTTACATTTGTTCAGAACAATCTTTTTCTATACATCCTAGTGATTTGGCCCAACTGTTAAATTGATTCAAACCCCTCAATTTTACCAGTTTTTCACTTATTTCTTATTCCCAGAGCAGTTAGGAAATAAAGCTGCAGTCAAGTGAAAACTAGTGATTTCACTGTTTGCTTTTTCTTCCTTCTAAGCTTGTATACCTGGTTATCTTTGACTTCCTTATTGCTTGCTCTCCTTGTAGTTTCATTTACCTTCTTGTCACTTCTAAAAGAATTCTTGGAACTTTTTCGGAATTTGTAGATGTTTCTCTCCCTTTCCATTTTGCTCAAATTTCTCATCCAAAATGTTCTTTGTACCTTTGTGCTATTGTTCTACCTTCTCCAGCATTGTTTGACACCATTGAACAAGAATGTCCCTATCTTAGGAAATCTCTAGCTATCCTTTGTACAAAGTAATATTGTGCCTATTTGTCATTATGTTCTAAGGTTCTGATTCCCAAGGCAGCTTAAGTAAGAGAAAAGTCTAATTTTTCAGCAACTATTACCACAGTGTTCTTTTATGCCCTTAGGTGATTATGTGTACCAGTCCTGCCAGTTGTTTATTATTCTGGCTGCTGAGGTGCAACAGAATAGGAAATAGATTTTGAAACATGCCTTTTTTTTTTCATTCGAGACCCTCTGCACACTTTAGGCTATTTCCCTTCAAGGTAGATGAGATTTCAAAAATGGTCCAAAGAAGAACATTGAGAATGGTTATATGTTTTGGGCTAGGGCAGAATTACATAAAAAGATGGCTTTGTCAGAACAGCGCTAGGCACCCTAGGAAAGAGCAGAATTCAAAGTACTCACATATGAGAGAGAAATCTATGTGTGTCATTTTTTAAATAATACTCTTCCACACATAACAATTGGCTTTGAGAGGTGCCTGCAAATGCACAGACACATACACATAATGCCCAGTCTATTCCTCCTTTTGCTTCTTTTCCCTAGCTCATTTGGAACACATTCCCAAAAATCCATCCCAAAATAAAAGGGATAAAAGAACAGGCTTAATGGATACTTTCTTTTCCTGTGCAATTCTCCAGGTTAGGAACAAGAGTTGTGTCCAGCTTACACTCCACTTCCTGTTTTAGGTTATAAGGGTAAGATGTCAAGGTAAAAAACATTTTTTTTTCTTTTCACGAAAGGACCACTGTCAAAGTTTTTTCCCTATTCCATACTTTACCCAAATTGTATTAGGATTTTCCCTGCTAATTTTAATTCAATTCAGCTCAATAAACACTTATTAAGCACTTACTCTATCACAGACACTATTGCTGAAAGCAGCTAACTTGTTTACAAAACATAGGTAGCCCAAGGGATTTAAAATTCAAGCTGTGCCCACTTAGATGCAGCAGTTTCCTAATGTTCCTGTTCATACTGATATGGCTTCCTGGTCACCTAAGGATACAAAGCACTCAGACATATATGGAGTCAGGGTCATCCAGACTCAGCAGATATTTCTGGATCTCATAAATCATCACACTCTACGCTGCTGATAAGACTGGTTTCCATATGGAATGGGGAAGTCTCTTGGTGAAGTATCCTTTCTATGGCTAAGTAAATTTCCTTTTGTTAACTGTCTTATTGCATTCTAACTCAAAAAATAAACTTACAAGTACTGGCCTAAGTCAGGTCCAGCAATAATCCTTCTTCCAATTATTGCATTAGATATCTCTGGAATGAGTAGAATTACCTTAATTTATATGTATTAAAAGAAAAGAGAACTAAGATACCTATATGAAATGTATAGATCAATATTAGACCTATGGGGTTTTGTTGACATCCCTAGTAAAATACCAACTTTGCAGTTTGGATTTTATTTTTTTTCCTGACTTGTCTGATTATTTAATCAGAAATCCCTAAACCTATTCTTATTCCCTAACATACTACTCTTCCCCCATAATGACAAGGAGTAAGTTCAAGGGACGGCTTATCTTGGAATGATGATTGGGAAAAGAACATGTTGACTACTCATTTTTCCCCAGACTCAGAGAATATGAGTTGGAATAGACACCAAAAGCTATTTAGTCCAATCTGCACCTGAAGAGTATTCCCAACAAATGATCATCAAGCCTTTTCATAAAGATTTCTAATGACAGATAATCTCTCACTTTATGGACCTCCTTTGAATCTCCTTTGAAAGAACTCTAATCACTAGAAAAGTTTTGTTGGTTTCTGATACATCAGGCTAAGGTCTCTACAATTTCCACCAGTTGCTTCAAATTTTGCCTTCTGGAGCCAAACAGAATAAATCTAATGCTTACCGGATGTATTCCCTCAAGTATTTCAAATAGTTCTTGGCAGAATATAGGCTGTGAAAGTAAGAACTGTTTGATTTTGGTCTTTTTATTCCCAATGCTGAATGCAGTTTTTAATAAAAATGTGGGAAATCATAATGATCTTTAAAGGGAATTATCCTATCTCTCTTCTGCAGTATCCTCTTTGGGTAAATTATTCCCAGCTCTCAGTATAGCCAGTGTTCCAGTCCCTCCATTATTCTGATCACTTACTTCTGTATAAACTTAAATTTGTCAATGTCTGCCTTGGAAAATGGTACTCAGAACTGATCATGATACAACAAGTACAGCATAGCTAAGGCAAAATAATTCATAGTTATCATCTGTCTTGTTTTACTTCTCCAAGCACTCTTATCTTCTAGAATGGAAATTAGCAGCTTGATAACCTATACACAGCCAGGAGCAAATTAGCAAGGTAAAACTCTCAATTCTCACTTTCTCACTTTCTTTTTCCTTGCTTTACAGAATTTGATTACCATAAATGCCCAGAGACAAACTCAAATAATGATTCCACTAATTTTCAGTGACTAGGAAATCTGAGAGTGTAAACAGGACTTATTTGTATTTTGGGGAAATCTTCCATAAGACAATGTTGTTTATGTTTCTTTATGTCTCTCTCTAAACTCTCATCTTTCTGACTTGCTCCTTTGGCACCTGGATGAAATTTTATGATATGAAAACATTTGCTTATTTCAAATCATCCTTGTCCAACTTTACACTGTACTCTGGTGTCCCATAATGAAAGAAAGATGGTCAGAGATGATAAAAAACTATGTTGGTATAATTCAAAGTCTGGCAGAGTCTATAGAGGTAGCAAAGCTTTGTATACTAGCCAACTTAACGACCAGCCTAATGTCCTGAGAATCAAAGCTCTTTTTGAGGTAAGGACATTTTTCTCCATGGCAATTCTCAAAAACCATTTGTCTGCTAAAATAAAGATGAATTCTGACCTTTGTAAGTGGATACAACAACCAAATAAACAAAACTTCAACCTTAAATTACTGAAGTTGGCTAAAATCCCTGGATAATTAATTCAACTTTTTGCTTTTCTTCTGCCACATTTTTGTGGCCCATAGGCACATTAAGAGTCTCTTTCTGAGTTGGTACACCTTCATCTGAATCCTACTCTCTTTCCTTACTTGCTTATTTCTCCACCCTCTTCTTTACCCTCTTTCTCTTCCATGCATTCCATTTTTTATCTTTTGTTTTTCCTTTTGAGAAACGTAAAAAAGAAGCTCAAATTTCCACTGTGGACATATTTAGATTTCATTTCCACTTCTAGTAGGATCTGGACAAAAGTTATTATTTGTATAGTCTAAATTATTTTACAAATTTGTGATAATTTTTAAAAGTTACAAGCCACTAATCTTATTAAGAGAAATATTATAGAGTTCATTTTTCCCTCAAAAAAAGATCAGTTCTAGAGCATCTAGAAAGATCTTGGAATCAGGGAAATTGGAGTTAAAAAAAAACTTTGTAGTCATGTTCAATTCATAATAGAGGGAAATTAATATAATTCTCTCAAATGCTTAAGCATTTATCTTTGTTTTTTAAGTAGAAACTTTTCTGGCCTGAGAATGACTTCAGCCCTTCCTATTCTAATCCTCTTGGGAAAAAATCTTTCAATTAAAGTGCTGATTTTTCAAGACAGATCACATCATTTACTTGTAAATATTCTTACTGTGAAGAAAAAGAAGAAAGTTTAATTCTGGGAATCATTGATTCAACAGGCATCTCCTTTTGTATTTTCAAGTTAAGTCTTGTTCTACGAAGACACTGGGACAGTGGATGCAATCATGCCCCTTGACATTTTCAACTCAGGTAGGGGTTATGTGAACTCCTTTTCTAGTGGATGTATTGATGGTTTCCCAGAAAACCTGTCATGTACCATTAGAAAGAAATAAGGTTTTAAAAACTCCTAGAATGCAGCATTTTTCTATTATGACTGAAAAACTTTGGGGAATTATTTCTCCATTCTCTGTATTTTGGCCTTGGGAAGAACTCAGTTAAGTCCTTTATCTTTCACCCTGATATTTACATTTTATTCTCAAAACTTGCTTTTAAACTTCTGTGGGGGAGATGGATCTTGGAAAAGCTATTCATATTTTTCTCTCAATTATGACAAAAGATTAGGGAATTGGAAACTGGACTTGTGATTTCACGAGTACAGGGTACTCTTAGATAAGGAAAGTTCTTCTACAAATACAAATAAGCGTCTTCTCTGAAACTTATAGTCTTAGAGAGTTGTCCAGAACAATGAAATGTGACTTGCCATGGTCACACAAGTATTATGGGTTAGAATGGGGTCTAGAATAGCATCTGATATGATGCAAATGTAAGTCATAATTTTAAAATATGCCTCTTGGGGCAGCTAGGTGGTGCAGTGGATAGAGCACCAGCCCTGAAGTCAGGAAAACCTGAGTTCCGATCTGGTCTCAGACACCTAACACTTCCTAACTGTGTGATCCTGGGCAAGTCACTTAACCCCAATTGCCTCAGGGGAAAAAAGTATGCCTTTTCTAATAAGCTTTTCCATATTGAGATAGTATAATATAGTAAACTAAATGCAAGGAAAGGATTTAAAACCACATTATTCAAATTGAAATCCTAGCTTTGCAGTTGCTATCTTTGTGACCTTTGATAAATTACCTTCCCTGTTTGGGAGTTTTATTTTCTGTAAAATAAGTGAATTATGTTCATTTATTTCAAAAAAAATGTTTTCTGATTCTAAATCCTGCTACTTTGTGATCAATACATTCTATTGTTTAAACCATAAGCACAAACATCTGATCCCTTTTTTCCTTCCTGATTGTTTTTTTAAATGTGACTATACATTCCTACTGAATTATTCTATGTATCTTGTTGATCTCATTTTAATATGAAATATGTGTAAATTACTATGCTTCATTTTTTTCTTCATTACTGCAAGTACCCACTACAATGCTTTATCAGATATGATTATAAAGTAATGTTAAAATAAAATACATTTAAAATTATACATTTAAATTAATTTTATCCTTCAACATATTCACCTATAGATTCCAATGATTCAGCTGTCTCTGATAATCTTCCTTTGATATACTATCATCATAGCACACAAGATGTGCACTGCATTGCAGCACATTATATCACTCCACTTTGTGGAGGGGGGAGTGGTATGATGCAATTTAATCTAATATTTTAATCCACATTTGATCCCAAATAACTTTTCACTTTCTCCAAAGATTATGTTTCAAAAGGTACACGATTTCCACCATTAAAGTCACAAAGTAGAATAATTCCTGAAAAAAAAATCTAAAAATGTTTTGAACAATGTCATATGGTTAAAATAAGTATATAAACTTAAAAAAAAACCACTATTATGAAAAGATCAACACTACTTTGGATGTATAAATGCTTGTATTTAAAATTTTAAGTCATGATTTTTGTCATATAGTTCCTTCACAACTATCACATGAACACAAACACATGGCTAACTGTCTTTCCAACTGACTCCATCTGATATTTTTCATGAATTTTTTTACTTTTATTTATTTTTTATTTTGTATGTACTTCATTTTCTTATAAATGCTTATCAAGCACAAGGCATTAATGCCTCACAGAATACACTATATCAAAGGGGACAACTCACCCGCCAAAAATGAATGCTGTACTTTATAAACTTGAAATATCACAAATTGCCTTTTTCAAAGTATGTTTGCTTATGGGGATAATGCTTCTTGAGAAAATATTGTATTCTTGCAGAAGATAATTGAAATATTTCAATAATAGTAATGGGAGCTTGAAAAAAAAGAAGAAAGGGGCCACATTTATATATATTTATTTTGCCATTGAATGTCAAGGCAATTTTTGGAAATTCTGAATCCTTTCTTACAGATTTTATCCAATATTAGATGACATTGTAACACCAGCAAATAATGCTTATATTCCGACACTGCTGCTGAGCGATAGCTTCTGACTAGAAATTGAATGAGCAGTTTAATGGTAGTTCAAATAGTAGCAAACAGTTGTTTGTCAGTTTACAATCACTTATTCTCATTCGCTTCATGTCATTTCCTGAGCCATGTTACAGTTAGGAAAGCTGTCATATAAAATGAAAGTGGCTTTTTTCAAGCAGAAAACAAATGTATCCTGGCTGCTATACTGTCATTTAATCATTCAGTCTCTTTGCATCATTACTGTGCTGCCAACATAAAATTCTGAATTGTTTATTGAATAGAGAATGTATTAACCATAGGATTCACGTGTCAATAGTCTTCCAATCACCTTAGCTAACTCATAAGGATTTTGCTCTTACTCTAAGAAATTGTACTTTTTGAATGCATGATCTGATTTGATTTTGGTCATTTGATTTTGGCATAGTATCATGGAAATGCTGTGGGATATGGGTCCATATGATGTATGGACTCATTTTACATGCTTAAGTAGTGGATGTAACATCTTGCAAAGTTAGAGTCATAGGGATGATTATTTGGATCTGGAAGGAACTGTAGCAATCATTTAATTTACTATTATACTTAGTTTACATGGGAATGATACTTAGACCTAGAGATTTAAAACTAACTTGCCTTTGATCACACAGTAAAACCAGAATTCAAATCCAGGTACTTTGACAACAAATTCAATATTGCTTTTTCCATTTTATGTAAAAATGCCTTTCTTTATTGGATCATTGAATTGAAACTCTTTAAAACACACAGACCCAGATGTTATGTATTATCATCCAATGAGTGGGCATTGGATGTCAAACTTAATATTTTTAAATTGAAATATAAATAGTTTATTCTTTTTAGAATAATTTTAATTGATCACTGATTAGGAGTGAAGGATCAGTGAAAACAAGCAATGAAGAAAAGGTAGATTTGTTCTTTTTCTATTTAATTTTAACATTCAACAGTTTGTTTCTCTTTCTAACAAGAAGATTCTTCTAATGAAGAATAAAAGGACAAAGTTCTTTGAAGAAGAAGTGAAACTCAAGGAATGGCTTCCAATCTTCAGAGAGTTTTTGTCTCCAGATGAATTGTAAGTGAAGAAAATTGGGGAAAAAAGACAGATGTGAATGATGAATCATCATCATTGAAAAACTATACAGAAAGGACTAAGGATTGCACACTGGGAGACAGGAAAGTTTGATTCCATTTTGAGAAAAATACGGGAACAAATAGATTCTTCAAACTATCAACCAGTGAGATCAATGATCATTGGCAAAAGTCTGTCAGATTTATAAAGTAATGGGTTTTCAACATTTGGAAAGAAGAGGCATCATCACTCTAAGTCAGTATGATTCATGTAGAATATGCCAAGGCATACTAAACTTATATATATGTATGTATATATATATATATTTGTATCAATTTTGATACAATTAGAATGATATGTTAGGAGAATATCATAAATGAGCTATATATAGATTTAAACAAATGACCAAATGGTGCCTCTAGTGTTCTGCTTTTGGATAAGACAGAATACAGACCAAGCAAAAGGATTAAATATTGAGAATAGTTAGATACAGAGATAGGGACTTAGAGAGTCAATGTCCACTTGAAAGAAAGTCTACAATATAGTGCACTTAAGCTCTTTTCTTGACCCTGTTCTATTTAAAATTTATGTTAGTGACTGAAAGCATAGATGACATTCTTGTCAAGTTTGCAAATGACATGAATTTTGGAGAGAGCTCTAATATTGAGCTTTAAAAGGAATTTAGCAATTTTGACTGAGAACAAATCTAATAAAATGAAATATATAAACGTAAGTTCCTACTCCTTTTTTTTCCTAAATGAAACTATAAAAATACAGAATTTGCAAAGTGTTTGTAAAAATATGTATGGGTTTCAATGCAAAGCAAGTTCCATATTAGGAATTGTAACAAGGATTCCTATTAAGGTTTTAAGATTCCTACTAGATACAAAGAACTTTTTAAGTGCTAGAAATACAAAGCAAGAAATCAAACAATCCCTAACATTAAGATATTTCCTTTCTATTGAGTTTGGAAGTGGAAAATTGAAAGGCATCATGGATATACAAATCCTAGAATCTCAATTTCATAAATTTGAATTTTTTTCATAAATTATATATGATATTGGCAAGAATCTATCCAAATTTATTCTTCTAATGTGATTTTTGTCCCAGACTTACACAAAGTTTACTGCAGAGGGCTCAGCCAATACCATGGATAACTTCCTTTCTTTTTCCTGACATCAGAAGGATAGAAGGAAAACATTTTGACTGCCCTCTTGTTATCCTTCCCCCATTTTCTCTTCTCAACATATATTTTCTTGGTAATATGTTTTACTCTTGCTTTACTACATTCAAAATTGGATATATTTTACATCTTACTCACATCTCATCTGCCTCTCTCCATTGCCCTCTCTATAATATTTATTTTCAATTCTTTGGAGACCATTGTATTCCATATCTTGCTGTTATATAATAGCAATTGTAAAATGTTGGTATTTTTAAAATGTTGGGCCTCTACTTCCATGAAAAGATTTGGGTCATTAAAAATCATTTATAATTCCCCATGGGCAGTCTAGAACATTATCTCTGTCCTGTCCAATTTTGGGCTCAACCACCAGACCAAATTTTTATAATTTGCCCCAAATGTTCAAAGTGATGAATTAGCTATAAAATTTGTCTCTTGAAACTGATCTGATAGATTGGTCTATAAGTAAATCTGATAGGATAAACTGAGGGAGATAGCACAAAATGAAGGAAGGGAGGTCAGTGAAAGATCCATAGAGAATAAAGTTCCTAGAATGAACCTTGAAGCAAGGTAAGGATTTTTAAAGTGGCAGAGAATGTTGACAGTGAATAATGATGTGTGATAATAGGCTTTATTACTAGAGACATCATATCCAGAGCAAGCAAGATGGTAGGATTATAGCATAGTGCAGTACATACCCTTCTATGCAGTTGTGTCTATTTTTCCAATCTTCCTTAAAAACAGATCTACTTCTAAAGAGATGGATTCCTTCAGTCTTGTCCCTCTCTGTCTCTCTGTTTTAAATAATCTAATATAAGTAATCACCAGAAATATCAGGTTATCCCTAAAGAGAAGAAAGTAGCAGTTCTCATTCTATCCAGAAGAGAACAGAAAAACATCCAACTTTCTTGCATACATGCTAGAAAATGTAAGGCCTTCCACCTTGAAATGAAATTGCAAAATTCATTCCCTTTATTGCATTTTCTTTCAATAAGGCTGTATTGACTACACCTTTTTAAGTAAAAGGATTAAACCAGGTTTACTCCATTCCCTTGATCTGACTTTGAGTTTTCCTTGTTAGTATTTGTCAGTGTTGTTAGTATTATCATTGATGATAATAACATATTTATATAGTACTTTAGGTATTGCAAAGTTTTTTTTTTTCTCATAACCCTGTGGGAATAGTTTTAAATAAGCTGAGACTCGGAGAGAGAAAATTACATTCTCATAGTCATACAGGTTGTATCAGAGCTAGCACTCTGAACAAGAGCTCCTAATTCTACAACCAGGGCCCTGTCTCCTGCCATGTCATCCTATGATACACAAACACATACACATACACACAAAACATTTCCTCTCTCTTAATTTCCTCTCTTTTTTAATTAGTAGGCTCAAAGTTTGCTGTGTATAGCATTATTCTAACTCATCACCTAGAATGTGACCACTGATTTGCTTAATATCTCATATAATCTTAGAGAATAAAAAATTCTGTCTATCTCTCTGTCCATCTATCTATCATCTATCTATAGTGACCATGTGACCCTGGACAAATTAACTACATAGGATTCTATTCAGTTTTCTTTTACCATAAGGCATTTTTTATTGTTCAGTTGCTTTTCAGTCATGTCTGTCTCTTTGTGACACTATTGAAAGTTTTCTCAACAAAGATACTGGAATGGTTTGACATTTTTTTCTTCAACTCATTTAACAGATGATGAAAATGAGGTGAACAGGGTGAAGTGACTTGCCTGGGGTCATACAGATAGTATATGTCTGAGACCACATTTGAACTCACAAATAGGAATCTTCTTCACTTTAGGCCTGGCACTCTATCCAGTACACCACTTAAGCACACCATAAGGTAGAGTTATGCATTAATTTCCTATTAGGATTTCTGTATGCCAGAGTAGGGGAAAAATTTTCAAGACACTATGTTAGGTAATGAGACTACAAAGTCAAAAGGAATGTCTTCTAAAGACAAAGAGCTTATATTGTGT
Organism: Sminthopsis crassicaudata; assembly: GCF_048593235.1. Taxonomy (NCBI): domain Eukaryota; kingdom Metazoa; phylum Chordata; class Mammalia; order Dasyuromorphia; family Dasyuridae; genus Sminthopsis; species Sminthopsis crassicaudata. The sequence goes on along the minus strand of NC_133617.1, from coordinate 376,236,715 downwards.
AGGAAGGAAGAAACAATATGTATATAGATAAGAGAATGTGATGTACACAGAATGTAATTTCCAGAGAAAGATACAGTGAGATTCAGAGAAAGAGGCAGAGAGTGACAGAGCACTTTAGACCATTTGTCAAACTAGTGACTTAAAGGATTTGTTTCTTTGTTTTTCCTCTGTGATTATTCAATGTCTTGATATAAACGTGATAGTCTTTTTGTATTTCTAAATGACCTTCATACATAACCAACTGCAAAAGCAAGTCTGAATTGAAGAAAGATTTTTTTTAAACCTTTTGTTAGTAAATATTCAAGAGTAATAAATACAGAATTGACAAATGTGTAGTTACTCCATCATTACTGCAATTCAATACTTCATGCCCTCTAAGGAATGAAATAAAAGAAAAATGTAGGGTTTTTTTTATTTATTTGTTTTGATTATATATTTGAAGAAAAATTCTGTATTCTTTCCCAGTTAGAACAACTCATTCTGAGTTGCTCAGGATTAACCATCATCTACCACTATTGTAATTTAAAATAGACCATTTGCCTCCAGCAAGAAAGAAAAGTTGAAGGGCCAGGGGAAAATAAGTAAAATATAGTTAAATGAGATATTAAGGTTATTAAAATATGTAGGATTATCTGAATATTTTAGCCCCTTTGTATGTATTGTATATTAGGGCAATCTGTTGGATCATACTTTATCTCCTCTTTATGAAACTTTATAAGAAATTTTGTTGGTAGTTAAAGTTTGATTTTTGTCCCTTGTGGAAAACTGTTTTAGGACATTGTCAAAACTGATTTAGTTTGTAACAGTTTAATCTTTCAAAATGCTTCTCATTTGTATTAGGGAATATGTTTTTGGGATCCAGATGTTATCAAAATGAGGAGAAGCTTACATATCCATTTCCTTTTACTTTATTTTATTAACATTCCATGTATAATGAGTAAACTTTAACTTATCATCAGTATATCATATGCAACTCACAATTTGAAAACACATTCCCAAGTTCTCTCTGTAAACACATTTCTATCCTTGTGGTTTCAGATGATCTGAAAGTAGTCTTCCTAGATTTCTTCAACTTGTAATGGAAGTAATTCTGGAGTTTTGATCTTAGTTATATCAAAGTTATATCAATCTGACTTCAATTACTGGGGAAAGATAAGGGCTTTGAAAATGACTATATGATGAAACAGATAAATCAGGACAGAGGACCAGTCTAGCTATCCATAGAAAAGAGAGGTTCAGCATCAGAGGATTGGTCTTAATTCTCCTACAAATAGCTGAGAGAAAATAAAAAGAAGGGGAGCATGACTTCTATGAGTAAAATGATGGAATAATCAATAAATTGCTATAAATTCTATATTAACTTCCAAAAAACATGACATAGTGCCCCAAAACAAATACTTGAACAGCAGAATCAACAAAAAGACTGTGTGAAATAATCGTTTAGCCCAATGAAAAAAATGTAAGCAAAGAATGTTTGCATCAACAAGTGCATTTTGTTGTATATAGTTCACACAACACATATTTATTAAATTTATCACTAAATGTGGTGCTTTTTATAAATACTATTATTCAGTTAATTCTCTTTGAAATCATGAAATTATAATTATCTACATCAACATGGTGACTACCCTCTGTGGATGAAATGGCATATAGTTATAGCGGAATGAAGCAACCATTATCATGAAAAGTACTAATAGAAGACATATACTTTTAAAAGGTAGGACACTAGAAGGAATGCTTTGATATTTGTGATCCAAGGGAGTTTATGTGAAAAGCATCACCTTAGAGATTGCATTATCTAAGAATAGTAGGTTGTTAAGGAAAAAAAAAAAATTTAATGTCACTACTATATTCTATATTCACTTGCAAAGAATAGAAAATAGCCCCCCCCCAAATAAATATTAGCAGAGCAGAACCATCAAAAAAGACAGGATAAAACCATCTTGGAAGATTGAGTTAAAAAAGGTCTGTCTCATTTGGATAAAAGGAAAGCATAATGCAGGTAAAAATAACCCAGCAAGCTAGAAACAAGCCCTCCTCTCAGCAAGCCGATGGGAGATGTTAACTCCCTGCTGCTTATCTCATGGGAGGTCAACTAGTTTCTTATCGTCCCAACGTCTTTGGCTCTAATTATCTCAATTAGAGAGCTACCTCTTTAGAGGTTCCCCACAGAACACCCAAGTCACTCAAATCAATGGCAATAGGTCTTTATTCTATACTTTACATAGTATTTCCCTGATGTTCCCTCTAGTATTCCCTTCTGGAGTTCTTCCCTTCTGGAGTTCTTCCCTTCTGGACTTCCCTCCTATATCTTCTCCAACCCCTTTTTTATAGTCCCCAGCTGAGAGTGTAAGAGCCAGGTGCATGATCAGGGAGGGCGAGGAGGCTTTCTCTCATTAATGAGGTTTACTCAATACCATCCTTGCCTTGTTTGTCAGGCTCAGGTAGAATAAACCTCCGAGTGCCTCTTATACTCTGCCCTTGAGATCTCTCCTTTACTCTAACAGGGAGATAATGAACCTCTGTGCAGTGGAGCAAGCAAAAAGCCAACACCATGACACCCTTGTGGCTCAGCATAGCCAATAGAATGGGCAGAGTCCAGATCCAAGAATTCTCATGTACTTTAATGCTGTTCTAGAAAAACAGGAAGCCTTCAGTGACTTGACTTTTTGTGTATTCCTGATGGAGCACCTTACCAGCATCAGCATGTTCCAGGTACTACTTCTAAGACCCTGACTGATCTCCAGCTAAGTTACCAAAATCCTATGGCATTCAGCTGCATCAGCTACTACCCACTTCACCCATAAATGCATGACCAGACACAAGGCCTCTTGCACCTCAAGGCAACATCAGTACAGCACAAAGTAAACAACCAGAATCTGTAACCATTGGCACAAAGAGACTGATGCAGTTCCACATGCACCCAGGGAGCAGAGCTCAAATTAAAAAAAAAAAGGAAAAAGGCCAAAAAAGTTGTAAAAAAAACCAAAAATCAAATCTGACTGTATTATGGTGATAGAGAAGCTAAAGACACAAATTCAGAAGAGAACAAAAATGTCAAAACACTTCTGGGAAAAACCCCAAAGAAAAATAGGAGGTCATCTCACGCTCAAAAAGCACTCATCAAAGAGCTCAAAAAGAAGTATCAAAATCATATAAAAGAGGTAGAAGAAAAGTTGGTAAAAGAAATGAGAATGATACAAGATAATTGTGAAAAAAGACTTACCTGTTTGGAAAAAAAGAAAACAATTGCTTAAAACATAGAATTGACCAAATAGAAAAGGAAGCACAAAGATCTAGTAAATGAAAGAACTTTTTACACAGTACAGTAGACTAAATAGAAAAGAAAGTACAAAAACTAATGGAGGTACATAACTCCTTAAAAGCTAGAATTGGGCAAAGGAAAGGGAATGTCTCTAGCATGAGGAAGCAATTAAAGACAAAAGAAGAAAAAGGAAGAAAATGTAAAATACCACATGGGGGAATAGAACTGACCTGAAAGATCCTAGGTAGACAATGTCAGAATCATTGGACTACATGAAACCATAATCAAAAAGGGGACCCTAATAGCATCTTTCAAGAAATTAACAAGGGAAATTATCCTGAGGTGCTAGAACCAGAAAACAAATTAAGATTGAAAGAATTCATCAGTAACCTCAGGAAAAAGATCCCAAAATAAAAATTCCAAGGAAAACTTTAGCAAAATCTCACAACTATCAAATTAAGGTAAAAATAGAGCAAGTGGCCTAAAAAAAAAAGGAATGGAATCATAATATTTCAGGGGGCAAAAGAAAAAGAGCTAGGAATAAAAGTGAGATTCACCTAAATTAATTAATTTAGCATTAATTAAATTAAGCATAATACTTCAAAGGAAAAAATGTTATTCAATGGAATAAGTAGATTTCAATTTTTCATAAAAAGATAAGCAGAATTGAACAAAAAAATTGACCTCTAATATCAAAACTGAAGTATAAAAATGGTAAAAATGGTATAAAAATAAAGACATAAAATATTTAGTGGAGCTTAATTGTTTATATCTTGCCATGGAAAGATGATACTTGGCATTCTTAAAAACTGTAATAATACAGTTAGAAGGAACATGCATAGGCAGAAGTACAGGTAAGGTGAATTTGAGAGAATGATATGAAAATAATTACTGGATGAGAAAGAAGAATTACTGGGTGCAAAAAGAAGGGAGAGACTGAAAAATGAGAAAAAAGTTATTACAGTGGAGAGGAAAATGGGCATTACTTGAACCTTATTTTCATCTATATTGTTTCAAAGAGAAAATAATATGCACAATTAATTAAATATAGAAATCCATCTTACCTAATATGAAAAGTGGGAAGGGAGAAGATTAAGTAAAGGAGATGAGGATGTGGTAGATAGAAAGCAAACACTGATGAGGAAACAAAGAATGAAAGGAGAAAAAGGACAAAAAGGAGGAAAAGTTGGGTGGAAGGAAATATATAATTGGTATTCATAACTGACTGTGAATGGAATGAATTCTCCCATGAAATGGAAAGAGATAGCAGAATGGATCCAAAAAACCAAACACAAAGCCAAAAACAAAAAACAGAATCCTACAATGTATTGTTTACAAGAAGCACATTTGAGGTAGAGAGACACACAAAAGTAAAGGTCAGGGGCTGAAGCAGAATCTAGTATATTTCATCTGAAAAAAAAAAAAGCAGGGCTAGCAATTCCAATCTCAGACAAGTCAAAACCAAATATAGATCTAATTAAAAGAAAAAAGAAAGGAAACTACATAATGCACAATAAAGGTACTATAGAAAATGAAGTAATACCAATACTAAGTTACACACCAAGTGGTAAAACATTCAAATTTTTATAGGGGAAGCTAAGCAAGTTGCAGTTTTAGTGCCAAATAAGAGATATAGAGCATTGTAAAATGCAAAAGAGATAATTTTGATTATATTAAGTTAAAAAGTTTATGCACAAAAAAATAAAATAAATACAACCAATGTTAGAAAGAAAGCAGGAAGCTGGGAAACAATCGTTATAACAAGTGTCTCTAATAAAGGCCTCATTTCTCAATATATAGAGAACTGAATCAAATTTACAAGTCATTCTTCAATTAATAAATGGTCAAATGATATGAGCAGCAGATTTTAGATAAAGAAATTAAAGATATATATGTGTGTGTGTGTGTATATATATATATGTATATATATATATATATATATATTTATATGAAGAAGTGTTCTAAATTACTTTGATTAGAGAAATAAAAACTAAAAAATTCTGTGGTTCCACCTCATAGCTTGCAGATTGGTGAATATGACTGAAAAAAGGGAAATTATGAATGTTGAGGAGAGAAAATTGGGACATGAATGTACAATAAGAATGCTGATAGCTCACCCAATAATACTGAATGCCCCCACTACCCACAGACCTCCCTAGCTTAAAGTAATTAAGGAATTAATTATGCTAAGGAGTTAATTGTTGGCAGGACATAGAATGCCAATCAAGAAAAGTAGGAGAGCAAAAAAGTTCTCAAAAGTTCTCAAAAAAGTGTTAATAAAACTGAAAAGCAGTTTCATTGGCCAATAAAGTTGGAAAGGATGAAACAGTTCCCTCAGCATTCACTTGGGCACAAATTGGGCAGGCCTGGCAGATTTATTTGTCTCCCAGCTTGTGACCAGTGAAAACAAAAGCATTCTCTTCCTCAGTTCCAAAGCTCTGGTTAGGGCAATGAATTCAGCCTTCTGGGCTTCACAATTATGGAGGGCAGGATTAAGGGTGTGGCTTGCCCAGAGAGTCAGGTCCTAATATCTATTAGGCTTCCCAACAAGCCACTGATGCCCTTTGGCTTTTAAAATGCTCTAGACCCTGGGGGTTAAAACGTCTAATGGCTGTCCCAAACTTAGTTTTGAGGTTTCTTCAATTAAAAGGGCCTTGGTGGCCATTGCTCTAAGGCAGGCTGGTTATCCCAGAAAAACCAAATCTAATTTTAAGACAAGTAGACAATCTGTCTGGATCACTCAGAGTATGACTTTGTCTGTTAGGACTGCAGATTAAGATAAGAATATAGTTAAGCTTCTCCAAAACTCTTAACTCTCTAACTAAAAGCTCATGCATGAAAAATTTCTCTGGAGGTCTGGGAAGTGAAACTTGGGTCCCCAATCTCACTCTTCAATCACCAAGCTGCTGAGGCAGAAGAGAGGTCTCAAGACAGGTCCTGAGCTCCCTTGCTGTCTCCACTCTTTGGGAGGAGGGGTAGGAGAGACCAGAGGGCCAGAGCAAGAGTGAAAGTGAAGCCTCCCCCACAGCAAATTTATCAGCTGCCAGGTGTTAGGCTGTCAGGTGATGGGCTGCCATGGTGGAGCATGGGGGAACTTGACCAAGTCCCAGATTCATACTGGTGGGCAGGGCATTGAGGAGAAGCTCAATCCCTGTAGGCAGGTCCTTCAAGCTCAGGACAAGGACTGAGTAATTTCCTTGGACAGTTTCCATGACACTTAGCTCATGAACCTTTGGGATTCCCGGAAATAGCAGCCAAGAATAGGGATTTTTTTTTCCAAATCTTGCTTTAATTCCATGGTTTCTCTCATTGGTTAAAGCCTAATTCCTATCATTAAAGACTCAAGCAGCTGTGTTTAAGGGAGACGTTTGAGGGACCCAAACTGGCTTCTGCAGCTTCCTCCATATATCTGGGACAAATTCATTAACATCTCCCAAGGTCAGATCAAGGAGGGCATTTGTTAAGGACCATGACTGGGTGAAGGGTCAGGTCAATTCTCCCAGGACCTCCACAGCTGTAAATTATAAACTTGAAGGAGTTGCAAACCAGCCTCTGCAGATGTTCCTTGTGAATTGGGAATGAAATAAATTGGAGGCAGAGGGAAGAGGAGAGAGGTCAGAGAATGCAACTGCCTCTCAGTCTCCTGGTATTGTCATTATCCTCTCACATGTAGAGATCCATTCTCCAGGTCTGAGTTAGATCTCCAGCGGCCACTGGCAGTTGGCTCCTATATCACAACATATGGCGCCCAATGTGAGGCATAAGAAACACAAGAAACAAAGAAGCAGCAGCACTTGAAAGCTGTTTGCCAGTAGGATCCTCCCAAAGTTCGTTTGGTAACCCACAGGGAAGGAAAGGGAGAAGAGATCCAGTAAGCCTTAGGGAAACTATATCTCCTCATCCATTTCTAGATGTCTCTAGAGATGGAGAGATGACAAAATGCTCCCTGAGTAAGGGGACCTTTTGTCAGAGAATGCAGCAAGCAGCAGCAGCAGAATAAAAAAAAATCTCTTTAAGAAAATTAGTAATATCTAGGGAAAGTTTCATGCAAAAATGTGCATGACAAAACAAACAAACAAAAAAAGAACGATAGCGATGTAATAGAAGCAGAAGAGATTTTTTAAATGGCAAGAATGAACAAAATAATTATGCAAGAAAGACCTTAACATAATGCTGTACTTGCTGATCCAGTAACATATCCCAGAGAATGGAAGTCAGTTGGACTACAGGATATTTTGCTAACAATAAAGCTAGTGGACTTGATGGAAGTACTAGATCATCTTACTTCTTCCCCAAGGAACCTGTATTCAAGTTAAGAAGCAACAGTTAGAACCAAACATGAATAACCGACTAGCTTAGGAAATATTGGAAAAGGATAATACAAGACTGTATATTGTCACCTTTTAATTTAATTTACAAGTACAATACATCATGTGAAATACTGGGCTGGATGAATCAAAAGTGAGAATTAAAGTTGCCTGGAAAAATATTGACAATCCCAGATATGTATATGATACCATTCTGATGGCAGAAAAAGAAGAATTAGGAAGCCTACTAATAAGGGTGAGAAAGAAGAATGTAAAAGTTGGCTTGAGGATTAAGATAAAAAAAATAAGATCTGTGCAACTAGTCCCATAACTCTGTGGTCAATAGAGGGAAAAGAAATGATTGAAGCCATAAAATTAAAAGATATTTTCTCTTGGAAGGAAAGCTATAGCAACATACTCAAAAGCAGAGACATCGGTCCAATCTATAGTTTATGCATTGTTTTACTTTGTTTTTTCCAGTTGCAATGTATGGCTATGGCTCATTCCTTTGGTGCTCTTAAACTCTCTTCCAACATCCTTTAACAGCATTTGAAAATTGCTTCTCACTTCTCATCACCATTTGAAAATTGGACTTTACACTTTAGAAAATTATATTTTTGAATTTTTGTTGATTAGAAGATTTGAATTTTTCTTACTATATGGGAAAATATCACCAGAAATACTTAACAAACATGGGCATTAACAATTAAACAAGGAATTTCTTGGCATGGAAGAAGTCTCAAATTATGTTAATTTGAAAAATCTTCCTTTATTTCCCCATGCTACATTCTAGATAACTGCCCACCTTTATTATTGCTAATTCAAGAACTCCAATATGCTCTCACTCTATGAGGGAATCATATTATGTTTCATGTGGTATGATATAGTACTGACTCTAGGATGAGGGGACATATTTTTTAAACCTCATTTGTGATTTTTTATTACCTATATAAGATGTTATTTTTCTTCTTGAGACCTCACATCTTCTAACAATTTGAAATACCATTGGCTACTCTTCCCTTAGCTTTATAATATAAAATATCTTTGAAGTGGGGGATGGGACAAAACAAACAATGCGTTATATGACTGAATTTATTCTTTTACATGATTGCAAGTTTTAAATCCAAAGTTTCCTTGCCCCTCTTAAACGGTTTGTGTGTCTCATTACAAAATGGACCTCATATCTAGCATTTTCCCTAGAACACAGAAATAAGGATATTGCCTTATATCCTCAAAGATAGAGAAGCTTGTCCTTTGGGCATTTACAAGGGTGGAGGGGCTGTCATTTATAATCCTTAGTCCTTTCAGAAGTAGCAATCTTTATGTTTTGCTCCTCCAAAAAACTCCCTCTTATCAGTGACAATGGATATTGTCACATCCTTGGAATTTGCAAATGAAACAGTAAGCATTTATTAAACACCTTCTTTATTCTGCTAGGTGTCTTAAGTGCTGGGAGATAAAAAGCTCAAAATAATGAAGCAATTCCTCCTCATATATTGATGAGATTTGTTTTAAACTTTCATCTCAGTGAAAGTACAATTTCCTAAATTGTTGAAAGAGCATTTGGCCAGGTGAGAGAACCTTAAAACAATGCCTGATATTTACTCCTGTTGCTTTTGAAAGTTTTATATATATAGGAAATCGGATTTTTTTTTACATTGAAAGATATCTTTTCCTTGGACATCATGTTTATCCCAACAATATAAATGACAAGGAAATTCATTTTGATCAATAGAAATGATCAACTCAGTTGTGCAAGAACAAATGTCTGGGTTAGGGAAAGAGGCAACTGTCATCACTTTGCATTCTAGCAAATTCTCAAACTATCACAGGTATTTAAAAAATTGAAAAATTCCCGTATTATACAATTTATGACAGGAATCAATCAGTAAGCATTTATTTGGCTTCCACTTTGTGTAAGGCTGTGTTTTAGGCACTGCAGATAAAAGATAAAAATATAATTCTTGTCCTCAAGGAGTTTATATTTTATCAGAAACTACTTTCTTCCATTTCTCCCCAGTTTTATTTATCAACATTTTGGGGATTACAGATCTGATGCTATTGAGACAAACTTAAAGTTCGATTTGAGTATATATTCATCAGTTTGTTCTCTCTTCCCCTTCATGAGCTGATCCACTTATTTATTGGTGCTTTTCTTGTCTTCCATTTCTCTCCTTAAACCTCTGTCCAATGTCCCTAGTCTATTCTCTAGAAACACCCATTTTACCCTAGTTCTCCATATTGCTCCTTGGAGAGCACTCTTTGTAGGTTTTCTAAGGCATAATAGATATTATAATTCTTAGATGACTTCTTTTCCCAGAACGTACTTTAGGGGATACTGACAATATACCTCCGGAATTTCACTGACTACTTTGAAATTAAAAAAAAAAAAAAAAGAGGAAGAACTAGATTCTTAACATTTAATATAATTTCAAAGCAATCTGTGCTACTAGGATCAGTGACTTCAATTGGAGGCATTTATTTGTTTTCCTAATATAATGTTCATAATTGTTATTGTTCCCATGACTCCTTCTGTTGAATACATGATACTTCCTTTTACCCCAGGCATCATTGCTTCTTATTCTGCATCATATACCTTATTGATTTTCCCATTACTATTATTTCCTTTAATAAACCATTTTCAAATGACATGGATTTTCTTCCTGTTGCTTTGGCTTCTGTCATTTCTTGGCATAAGGTCTGAGGAGGTCAGTGGTTTACATCATTCACTTTGTAATATTTTTACTTTTTATATTTCCCCATTTGTTTTCTCTGCACCATTGCATTTGACTAATCTCAGTGTTTTCCATTCCTAACCAATACTTTTCATAAAAGGATGGAATAGAAAAGGAAATTCCTGACCAATTCACTAAACATCTCTGTATGCCTTTAAATAATGAAATAAAATACTTCCTGCAGTGACAGAACCCACAAAAAGCTGGGGTGAAATAATTTTCCAGCCAAAGACAACTTTGAAGGCTGGTGGATAAGTTTTGTTGCACTTGGGTAACATAGAGCATAGCCCAGCACAAGCCTTGCCATTGTAAACCATACCCCAACAAACCAGGAGCAGACCTTGGGAGCCCCTGTATTAACAGTGATAGTGGCTGCTTCTGGAGCTCTCGGTCCTGAGATGGTAAGGGAGTCAAACAACTGATCAGAAGGAGATTGTCTCTTTGCTGGCACTAGGAACAAAACTGTTTTTTGCCCATATTTAAATCTGAATCATTGTCTTGGGTGGCAGCTCCCGGGCAGAGAGAGGCACTAGCATACCAGAGCTTGGTAGTCACAGTGGAATAGAGGCACCTCACACAATTATAGGGCAGAAAAAAGTGCTTGTGGTCACTCACAAACTAGAGAACAGGCCAGAAGAGTAAGAAATGCATCTTCCTTAGATTGTCCTACCTCAGAAGAACTGAAAACTTACAGGTCCCTGGAATTATCTCTGAAATAGCTATATAAAACTCTGAAGCTTGGGATAGTGTGCTCTTTAGCTTGGAAGCAGAATCCCACTTTAACAATGAATTAAAAGCCAAGATATACACTGAAAAAAATAACAGAATAATATATATTATATATTGTATAATATATATATATATAATATTAGTTCATACATGAAATATGATGTGTGTATATATATATATATATATATATATATATATATAGAGAGAGAGAGAGAGAGAGAGAGAGAAAGAGAAAGAACTATAGATACAGCAAATCAACAGAAAAAATTCCAACTATAGAAAATTATTATATTGACAAGGGAAATCAAAACACAAACTCAGAAGATAACAAAATTAAAGTTCCTATATCCAGAGTTTCCAAGAAAAATATGAATTGGTCTCAGAAGTTCAATAAGTTCAAAAAAGATTTTGAAAATCAAGTAAGATGGTAGAAGAGAAATGAGAGTGATGTGAGAAAATCATAAAGAAAGAGTCAAAAACTTGGCAAAAGAGACAAAGAAATACTAGTAAAAAGAACACCTTAAAAAAAAGAGAATAGGTCAATGGCAAAGGAGATACAAAGAGGAGAAGAATGTCTTGAAAAGCAGAATTGACCAAATAAAAGAAAGGAGTATAAAAACTCATTGAAGAAAACAACTCCTGTAAAACTAGAATTGGCCAAATACAAAAGGAGGTACAAAACTCAGTGAAGAAAATAATTCCTTAAAAATTAGAACTGAGCAAATGGAAGCTAATGACTTTATGAGAAATCAAGAAACAATAAAACAAAAGCAAAAGAATGAAAAAAAAAGACAATGTGAAATATTTCACTAGAAAATAGATCAGGGAGAGATAATTTAAATACTATTGGGCTACTTGAAAGCCATGAGAAAAAAAGAGCCTAAAAACTGCCCTGATCTTCTAGAACTAGAAGGTAAAATGAAAATGAAAAGAATCAAATTATCATTTCCTGAGATTCCAAAATGAAAACTCTCAAGAATATTTAACCAAATTTCAGAGTTTCCAACTCAAGGAGAGCATATTGCAAATATCCAGAAAGGTTAAGTTCAAGTATAGTGTGGCCACAATAAAGCTAACATAAGTTTTGGCAGTTTCTATATTAAAGGATCACAGGACTTGAAACATGATATTCTGGAGGAAAAAGAAATTAGGATTACAATCAAGAATCACCTATCCAGCAAAACTCAGTATATTCCAGGGAAAGATAAGAGTTTGGAGGACAGGATGAGTGTGCAGATGAACATTCAATGAAATAGAGGACATTTAAACTTCATGAAAAGATCAGAGCTGAATAGGAAATTTGATTTTCAAATACAAGAATCAAGAGAATCATAAAAGAATAATTAGGAAAGGAAATTATAAGGGATAATAAGATTAGACTGCCACTATATGGCTATTTATAGCCATATTTAAAAATGTTCTTAATTATTATTGATTGGAAAATGCATATTAAAATAAATCCGAGGTACAACTTCATACTTATTTGATTAATAATAAAGAAAAGGAAAATGACAAATATTGGAGGGGATATGAGAAAATTAGACATTAATGCACAATTGGTGAAGTTATGAACTGATTCAACCATTTTGTAGAACAATTTACAATTATGCCAAATGGCTATAAAACCGTGCATATCCTTTGACTAAGCAATGCCACTGCTAATTTGTACTGTACTAAATTCAGATTTTAAATATGTGATTTAAAAAGGAATAAAAAAGCAAAAAGGAAAAGGGCCTATAGGTACCAAAATATTTATAACAGTTCTTTTCTGGTGGTAACAAATTGGAAATTGAGGGGATGTCCATCAATTGGGAATGGCTAGAAGAAGTTGTGGTAAGTGATTATGTTGTAATACTATTGTGCTGTGATAAATTATGAGCAGGATACTCTCAAGAAAATCTGGATGTAAAATGAAAGGAATGATGTACAAAGTGACCGCTATGAATGACTTACCTATTCTCAGTAGTACAACAACCTAAGACATTTTTGAAAAACTTATGATGAAAAATTCTATCCATCCCTAAGAAAGAACATTTGGTGTCTGAATATAGATTAAAGCATACTTTTTTTTTGCTTTATTCTTCTCAAGGTTTTTCTTTTTCTTATTTGGTCTATGTTATCTTTTACAACATCACTAACATAGAGATATGTTTTGTATTACTACACATGTATAACCTGTATTGAATTACTTACCTTCTTAATGAAGGAGATAGGAAAAGAGGAAGGGAAAAATTTTGGAAGTCAAAGTTTTAAAAATGTAAGAAAATTAAAATTGTTTTTTATATTTAATTAGGAAAAACAAAAATATGCATTATTTTAAAGGCCTCTTTTCCCCTTGCAAATGGGCAAATAAATAGGACTTCAGTAAAATGGAAGAAGCTCCATATGATGGTCATCAATGTTTCTTCACTCCTACCCTATGGAGGAGTCACTTGAGTGGAATTTAACATTTTACTTAAAATACTATTGCATATATTAACAGTGGTTCATTTTTTTAATAGTTGGCTTATTTTTAAAATTCTAAACACGATAATGGTGGAAACTTTCATTAATATGAAGTCAAAATAGTATTTCAACTTGTGCAACTGAGAAAAAGGCAAGGGGCTATTTATTGTTTCAGAAAAGTATTAGGGTGTAATATAAGTATACAATCACTCTGAGTCATCAAAACCTAAACTATGTCCAACAGAGGCTTGTGCCCGGACTTATTACTGGACAGTCAGTGATTTGAGGTTAAAGCATGTTCAAATACTTCTCTATGAATATTAAAAGCCTGTTTTTTTCCAGAGCTCTATTATTTCAAGAAATAAACTATTTTTTCCATAGATAAAAGAGACCATCTTTTGTTCCATTTCTTACCTAGTCTAATCAGTAAATAGGTTTTGCCTCAAAGAAACAAATCTGACACAAAACTTAGTTAAAAAAAATTAGGTCTCCCACTGGATCCAGAGTCATCTCCAGCCTTGCCATTGAACCCAGATGGTTTTGGAGAAGAGAGTAAATCTGTAAGACTTTTCAAAATCCTCCCTCACTTAAATCCAATTCACTTGCAAGTCAAGATGTCACCTTACTGATGTATTTGGTCTTCCTCAAGAATAAAAACAATAAGAAGTTTATAATCACTGATATAGAGTATAAAATAATTCAAAGATTCTCAGATATCTTTCCTCATTTTTCAAGTCATAATTGGAAATTGGATTTGATTGGACATATGACTATTATTATATTGTAATGTTTGTTGCTTTCTGTCTTGTAATCTATTATCATTACCAGTTGGAAATAGCAATGTTTGTCCTTCTATTGTGCATTTTCCAGGAGTTTTCATTTCCATTGTGCATATTTTATGACTATTATGGGGATCAAATGATGTATTGGAGTACTTTGTTTTTGGTTTCTACAACAAGTAGCCTGAGATCCCTTTAACTTCTAATAGAAATATACTGAAGAGAATGAAGAAAAGCTCAGATGGTTTTATTAAAGATCTGTCTCTAATCTTGTGACATTGAATCATGTTGGCCACAGAAGGGATTCGGTGAGTTCTCTGTGGTTTAAGCCTGTTAGCTTATAGCAAAACCCAAAACTGTAGATATCAATTAAGGTACATATGATGTAGGTAAATAGAAATACTGACAAACAGAAAAAGTCACTTGCAAACAATGATCCCCGTGAAGTTTTCCATGACACTTCCAGTGCATATAGTTTTGAGATTAGTATTCTTTTTATCCTGATTGGATCCACCCCAGCCCCCAGTTGCTAGGGCCATCTCTTCCAAAATTGTCATGTATTAATTTTGTATAGTTTGTACATGAATGTGCACACATACACACAACATTCTTTCTTCTGTCCTTTGAGGGAAGAAACTTTAATTTTGATCTTTGTATTGTCAGAATACCTAGATTATATAAGAGTTTAATAAATGCATATTGATTGAGTCCTATTTTTCCTTTCCTTTATATGTTACTGATAGGAATCTTAGGAGACCTTCATGGTTCTGAAGGCAGTTCTTTATTCATTATTCTATGCTGCCTCTTACACTTTTTATATATATATATATACAGGCAAATTACTAAATTCAGTGCCCTAGGCAACTCTTTGAGTATATATATATATATATATATATATATATATATATATATATATATATATATGCACACACACATATATAGACAAAGATCATCTACCTTAGTATAATCTCTTAAATTTGCTTTCTATATTCACCTTCTCTTCATCCCACCTTCCCTGCTGTGGAAAAAAAAATGCAAACCTTTAGTAACAAATCCATCACATATTTTTCTAAAATTGTGATTTAGCCTTGAAATGATCAGAGTTCTTCAGTCTTTCACAAAATTTTTGGTTTTTACAATATTGTTATTATTGAAAACTTTTTTCTCTGAAATTGTCCCATTCATCATTTCTTATAAAATTATATATATATATATATATATATGTATATATATATATTCAAAATACATGCATACATATATGTATGCATGTATTTTAAAATTTAGCTATGACAATTTGTCCTCAGTTTATGAGCATCTCTTTAGTTCTTTGTCACTACAAAATAGTTTCTATTATTACTTTTATGTTTATGAATTCTTTCTCTGTGTCTTTCTTGTCTCTGTTTCTTTTATATATATATATATATATATATATATATATATATATATATATATATATATATATATATATATATATATATATATATATATATATATATATGTATATATCTGGGATATAGACTTAGTAGTGGTATTGCTGTGTCAAAAGATATTACTATTTAGTGACTTCTGGAATACAATTTCAAATTGATTTCTAGAAATGACTATGCTTTTCAGTAGATCTACCAACACTTCATTAATGTATGTGTATTCCTATAGCCTGTCCAACATATGTCATTTTTAATTTTTGTCAGCTTTGCTCATCTGATGTGTATGAAATAGAAGTTCAGGGTTTCATTTATTTTCATTTCTCTAATTATTAAAGATTTGGAGCATTTTTTCCTTTAGAAAGTACCTATTAATATCATGTAATTATTACTTAGAGGTGGCTCTTATTCTTACAAATTTCAATCATTTTCCTATATATCTTGGAAATTAGATCTTTAATGGAAAGATGTGTTACAAAGATTTTCTCCCAGGTAGTTTTCTGTATCAATGAAATCATGTCTAGTTGTTATACTTACCCTAAAAGAATATTTAAAGTGTGAAAAAGCTTGCTAAATTCTAAGTAGTTGTTGCTATCAGACAGATCAACTCTCTTGCCTTCTTATTTGCAGTAACACATTGCACCTGTAAAGTGCTATGAGAATGTAAGTTAATGTTGTTAAATTATTTACTCATGATTCCTATATTATTTTGAAGCTTAGGTCTTTTGGAGCTCTAGAATATGCCAGTGGGTGGTTTGAGGATCCTGTCTAGATAGTATGAGAGAATCTGAATATATAAAGGAATCAAAATCTATATTGATGGGAAGGGATGTTCTCTTTCTCACCCCATTCCAATTTAATACAATACAATTCAATAAACATTTATTAGGCCTGTCATATGTGCAAGAAGCTTGTGGCATACTGAATAAAGTACTACTCTCAGAGTCAAAAACAGCTGTTTTCACATACTTCTCAGTGACTAGTCAATTCTTTAAGTCTATAAGTTACATAAAAGTTGATGGTCTGAATTAGAGAGGGAGTTCATACAAAAATTAATTCATAAGTCAGATAGACAGATGATAAATATCTCTAGATTCAGTTTGCATATCTATATTGTGGTAATAAATATGTATGTACATGCATAAAGAATATATGTGCCTAGGTATGTCATGTATACTTACACATAAGACATTAATATTATCTATGCAACATATTAAATATTAGGGGTGATAAGAAAAAGAAAGGCAGACCTTACTCTCTGGGAGTTTATATTCATGTTCTTGATCCTTAGAAATTAATTTAAGGAAACATGGACAAATAACACTCAGGAGTAAACACAAATATCTATATGTACTGAGGGTCTTATGCCCTAAACATGTAGCCCTTGTACTTGACAATGCTTAAAATTCCTTTAAAAGGGATAAAATTCACTAGATTTGTTGTCTCTGTGTATGTGTGTCAGTCTGTTTCTCTGTTTGTATCAATCTCTCTTTGTGTGTCTGTCTGTATTTTTGTCTCTGCCTTTATCTGTGCCTCTGTCTATCTCTCTATGTTTCTCTGTCTCTCTCTTTTTCTCTCTCTCTCTGTCTCTCACTCTTTTGTCTCTGTCTCTGCTTCTCTCTTTCTCTCTCACTCTCTCTTTTTCTTCTCTGTCTGTCTCTCTATGTGTCTTCTCTCTTTCTCTGTCTCTGTCTCTCTGTTTGTCTCTATCTCTTTCTGTCTCTCTGTCTCTCACTGTGTCTATCTCTCTGTCTCTGTCTGTCTGTCTCTGACTTTGTGTGTCTATCTGTCTCTGTGTGTCTCTCTCTCTGCCTCTCTCTTTCTCTTTGTGTCTCTGTCTCCCTCCCTCCTTCCTTCCTCCTTTCTTCTCTTCCTTTCCCCCCCCTCACATACACACACACAAACACAGACGACACTCTTTCAAGTAAAAAAAACAAAAGAATGAATGGAAAAGGGCTTTTGATCTTAGAAACCATAGGACATTAAAAATAAAAAGCTTTGAAATAATTTCAGAAGCCATTAGGAAAAGTTTAGCTTATACAAGTTATTTATATAAGATGTATATATCTATATATTTATATAAATAAATAAATATATATATATATAATAAAAATTAAATACTTACATTTATGCAAAATTTGAGCATCTCTTGCTTTTAGTTCAAAAGTTAAAATTCCCACCTCAATTAAATTAGTCCTTCCACCCTGAAAGGAGGAATACTTTCAGTATAAGTAGCAGAAGGCCAAGTGAAAACCATATATATATATACATCTTATATAAATAAGGCCATGAGAATTTCTGTCATGGGTTATCCTATAGCTCATCCAACCTAGGATTATATCTTCCTGTGAGTCATAGTGTGTGAATGCCTTCTCTTTCTCCAGCGTCTGATCAATGTCATACTAAAATCTTCATTTACCTTAATAACCAGTCCATCCTATCATTGGGTATACTCACATTTCTGGATTCCTTTCTCTCTTCCTCCTGGGTCCCTCACATGCTACTATTATTTCCTTAAGAATTAGAGAGAATAATGCATATTCAAACAGACATCCCCTTAGAAACATTTCCAACAACATCCTATTAATCAGAAGAAATGAGATAGAAAATATATTTCCATTTTCTTGGATTCACTACCTGGTTTTCACTTGGCCTTCTGCTACTTATACTGTAAGTATTCCTCCTTTTGGGGTAGAAGGATTAATTTAATTGAGGTGGGAATTTTAACTTTTGAACTAGAGGCAAGAGATGTTCAAATCTTGCATAAATGTAAGTTTTTCATTTTTATAAAAAGGGGATATCTGTACTCATACATGGACAGCAATCACATTCTATTTCACGCATCCTTTTCTATATCTCTTGTAGACTGGGTTGTTTATCAGAACAATAGGTATGTAAACACACAGAGATGACAGTTAGTGCTATGAGACAGAAATTTCTCTACCACCTAATACCCCTTGATTTGTAAAAGTCCAATTGGCTTTTTCTTCCTTACTGAAGTATAGTAAGAGGGTTAGATGAAATGTCAAACATAATTTGGCTTTCTTATTCACCTCAGCTTCGAGTTCAACACTGACTTTCTCTTCTATGACCTGTCATTTTCTTGCTAGCATAGCAATAGTGATGTCAGCTCTTTCCCAGAATGAGAACATCCAGTGCAGTTCCTGTGTTTTGGCAGGAATTCACATGCAACTCGCCAAGCCTATAGGCATTGCAAGCCTAAGGATGATGTCATAATTAGATAAGAGATGGGTTGAAGAAAGAGAAACCTTTACTCCTCACCTGAGACTGTTTCAAATAAATGGAAGAGTTAAATACACATGAGCTCTGCCCTAAGCTAGTTACCACACCAATGCGTGTAGCAGCTTTAGGGCTGAATTGGCCACATGATCAGCCCATCTTCTTTCCCTATCTTAAGTTTCTCAAATGATATAATTCCTTTTTCTGGTCATAATGCAAGGGCAAAGGATGACAAAGGGACAGCTACAAAGGAAAGATGCAAAGTGAAAAAGGGAATATCTTGAGTGATATTCTTAAATTTTCAAGAGATAATGGAAGGGTTATAATATTAAGTAATAGATCCCATGATATGGGACAAGAATTGAACCAAATGTGCAGTTAAGATTGGATTTGGAGGCAAGATTGGAAACTCCATTCAAATTATGAAATCACACATCCATTTGAGTCCCTAATTATGTTTTGAGATAAACTAGAGCAGGAGACTTTGAAATTGAAATCTAGAACACCAGTCTTGTTTCTGATACTCATTATCTGTATAAATTTAACAAAGTTATTTTAATTTCATGGGCCCAAGTTTCCTTATCTATAAAATGGGAGCAATAATGGTTCCATTGCATATCTCCATGGTTGTGAGAAAAAGAAATCATTAAATCATGTGTGTGTATGTATGTATATATACTATCATTATTTATAGTGAAACTCCCCATAATATACAGGTTTTGATTCCACAAATATCTACTAAGTACCTTCACCTGCTTTTAAGATGCACTGAGGTGATGGTCCAAAGATAAAATTGGAGGAAAAATACTCCTTTCATTTTGCCCAGATATATGGCATGTAAATAGGTAAGTAAATAGAATATAATTTGAGGATAAAGAAAGTGTTATATCTATAGACCTCAAAAAAGGTTTCATATAGAAATTGAGGCATGAGTTGAGCTTTGAAAGTAATTTCCCTTGAAAGTCAGCGTTCACCTTGATCAGTATCATTCCTATAAAACATATTGTCCTTATTGTCTCTTTTAGAAATTTCTCTTTGGAACTCCCTATGTAATATGGATGTTTTTAAGCCCTGTGCTATTCTCCTTTCTGAACGATGATCCAGTTTGCTTTTCTAATTCTAGGCTGTGCTCCAAATACTTTCCAGTCCTAAAACAGGAGAAGCCAAATGTATAGGATTTCATAGAGTTCTTTGTTGATTGTGGTAACATAGTATAAATAAAATATTTTGTTTGTGGAAAGGAAAAAAGGAATATTAAAGGAAGAAATAGAATGTAGGAGTGGCCAAAGGACCTCTCCTGAATACCATAATGAAAGCTTCTATACAGAAGTCTCATAGAAACTTAGATTCCTCAGCCCCCTTAACCATAAATTTCAAAGAACTCTTTGGTCTTAAACATTGCTTTCTTGTGATTGTTTTGTTTTCTCCCCATCCCAATTAACATAATAAATTTTACCAAATGGTTTTCAGAAACTGCAGTAATAGTATTTTACTTCTGGAAGACAAAATGGCAAAGAGTGAATTGCTGTAATTCTCCCATGTTAACCTTTAGCTATCATAAAATAGCACTCAAAAACAGGTTCTTAAGCAGCAGAACCATCAAGGAGACAGAATTAAACAATCTTTTAGACCAGGAAATTTGAAGAATTTATAAGAAGTGTTCTTCCTCTTTAGGCAAAGAGGGAACAGGAGGATGCAATCCAAGACAGGAAGCTCCTCAGCAAGTCATTAGCAAGCCCCACCTCATCAAATTAACAGCAAATTAATAATATACTAAGCCCCAGGGTAGTGGAGCAAGCAAACAGCAACACCAGGACCCCAAATATAGCTCGACAAAACCAGGAAATCCTACAGCTTTTAGCTCCAGGGAACTATCATATGCTCTAGCAAAATTCCTAGATTACACATGGTTTAGCACAATCTCAGACAACTCCATAATTTTCCTGCATCACTTTCATTTATTTTCCCAATCTTTCTTCTACCTCTCTTATGTGATTTTTAGTTTCTTTTGAGCTCTTTCTTGAATTCTTTGTGGCTTGAGACCACTTCCCTCCCTCTCTCTCTCTCTCTCTCTGTCTCTCTCTCTCTTCTTTCTCTCTTTCTTTTTTTTCTTCTCTCTCTCTCTCTCTCTCTCTCTCTCTCTCTCTCTCTCTCTCTCTCTCTCTCTCTCTCTCTCTCTCTCTCTCTCTCTCTCTATCTCTCTGTGTGTATATATATCCCCTACCTTGACCTTCTTCCTTTCTTTTAAATATGTCTTAGGCTTCTTGTGCCAGTGACTGCAGGTCCTGGCTGTTTATCTGGTGCTACAGTGATATATCTCTTAGACCCATGGCAGATCCAGGTATCTGGTGCTGGCTGAAGAAGTTGAGTTATGGATGCCTGATGCTGCTGGAAGCTGTAGAGTTCTGGCAGCTTACCTAGTGCTGAACTGGGGTTTTAGTCATGGTCTTTGTCATAGGCTGATGCCAGATGAGCTATTTCTGTGTTCCCCAGGGATGTTCTGAACCACTTGGAGATCTGGTTATTGAAGGAAACTTAATTATCTGCTTATAAAATATAATTGTTCAAATGGAAAAGGAGATGTAAAAATCCAGTGAAGAAAAATTTCCCAAAGAGTACATTTGGTGAAATGGAAAAGAAAGTCCAAAACCTAATTGAGGAAAATGGCACCTTAAAAGTTAGAATTGGGTAAGTGGAAACTAAATCACTTTATGAAACATCAAGAATCAATTATCTGGATCTGGAAAAAACAAATAGTAGAGGCAACATCAAAATCATTGGACTACCTGAAAGTAAAAATCTAAAGGAGAACCTGGACAGTTTCTTCCAAGAAATTATCAAAGAAAACTGTCCTGATATCTGCAACCAGAGAAATTTACTAATCACCAGGAAAGATATCCCCAAAACAAAAGTCCCAAGGAACATAATAAACAAGTTCCAGAACTAACAGGTCAAGAAAAAAATCCTATAAATGGTCAAAAATTAAAAAAAAAAATTCAAACACTGGGGAAACTAAAATCAGGATTGCACAGGAGCCGGCAGCAAGCAACATTAGAAAAAAACAAAACACTGGTGAAGAAAAGGTAAAGGGAGAAAGACAAATAGAAGGGATAATAGGCTGGAGGAAAATATTCAAGTAATATTCATAATTATGAATGCAAATGAGGTAGATTCTCTAATAAACTGAAAGTGAATAGCAGAGAGGATCAAAAAAGAATCCTGTAATATATTGTAATATATTATCTGCTTGAAGCAGAGAGATATACACCGAGTAAATCTAAGGAACTGCAGAAGAATTTATTATGCTTCAGCTAAAATGAAAAAAAAAAGCAGATCTAGAAATTCTAATCTTAGACAAAAGCAAAAATAGACCTAAATAAAAGAAAAAAGAAAGGAAATTTCATAATGTTAAAAGGTGTCAAAAAATAAAGTACTATCAATATTAAATATACATGCACCAAGTGGAATAGCATCCAAATTTTTAAAGCTAAAAGAAGTTAGTGATTTTTAGGAAGAAATTCACAGCAAAATAATAGTAGTGGGGGATCTCAACTGCTGCATCTCAGAATTTGATAAATCTAATAAAAAAGAAACAAGAAAGAAACTAAGGCCGTAAATAGAATATTAAAAAAATTAGATTCATTTTGAGGAAACTGAAGAGGAAGAACAAAAGATCAAGAATATCAATAAAATTAATGATAAAAAAGGAAGGTAGAGTAGAAATCTCAAATCTCAAATTATATTATAAAACAGTAATCACCCAAACTGTCTGGTACTGGCTAAGAGATGGAGTAGTGGATCAGTGGAAAGTACTTGGTCCACAAGACATAGTAGTCAATGACCAAAATAACCTAGTGTTTGATTAACCTAAAGACTCCAGCTTCTGGGATAAGAACTCAGAATCTGACAAAAATTTCTGGGGAAAACTGGAAAACAATAGGATATAAACCAGGTATAGACCAACATCTCACACTGTATACCAAGATAAGTTCAAAATGAGTGCATGATTTAGATATAAAGACAGCAAGCAGTTTAGAAGATCAAGGAGTAATCAACTTGCCAGTGGAAAAATTCACGATCAAACAAAAGATAGAGCATATTACAAAAGATGAAATACATAATTTTGATTGTTTTAAGTTAAAAGGCTTTTGCATGAACAAAACCAATGAAATTCAGATTAGAAGGAAAGCAGAAATCTGGGAAACAATAATTTAAAGCTTATATCTCTGATAAAGACAGCATTTCTCAAATACATAAAAAAAGAGTCAAATTTATAAGAAAGCAAGTCAATTGACAAATGGTCAAAGGATGAATATGAATAGACAGCTTGTAAATGAAGAAATCAAAGATATCTATAAATATGTGAAAAGTGCTCCAGATCATTTTGATTAGAGAAATGCAAATTAACACAGCTTTGAGGTATTACCTCACATTTACCATATCCGCCAATATGACAAAAAAGTGATAAACGTTGTGGATGATATGAGAAAATTGGGACATTAATGCATTGTCGGTGAAGTTGTGAACTTGTCCAAATCTTCATTCTGGAAAGTAATTTGGGACTACACCCAAATGGCAACGAAACTGCATACCCTTTGACCAGAAATATTGCCACTAGGTCTGGATCCCAAAGAGACAATATAAAAAGGAAAATGACATACAGTTGCAAAATTATTTAAAGCAGCTCTTTTGGATAGGCAAAATATTGGAAATTGAGGAAATGTCCATCAATGAGAGAAAGCCTAAGCAAGGTATGGTTTATAATGTAATGAAATACTATTGTGCAATTAGAAATGATGAACCAGCAGATTTCAGAAAATGTTGGAAAGAATGGTACAAACTAATGCAAATGAAATGAGCAGAGCCAGGAAAATATTATATATATATAGTATTAACAATATCTTGTGATGATGAACTATAATTGACCTATTAGTTTCTTCTTTCACAGAAAGAACTACTTTATGTGACTAATGTGGAAAGATATTTTGGGGGTAGCAAGTTGGTGTAGGATATAAAGCATTAGTCCAGAAGTCAGGAGGACCTGAGTTCAAATTTGACCTCAGACACAACACTTCCTAGCTATGTGACCCTGGGCAAGTCACTTAACCCCAATTGTCTCAGCTGAAAAAAGAAAGATGTTTTGCATGATTGGACCTATATAAACTATATCAAAGTGCCTACTATCTTTGGAGGAGGAGAGGAGAGGGGAAGGCAAGAGAAAAGAGGGGGAAGAAGGGAGGGATGAAGAGGGAGGAAAAAAAACTAACTCAAAATATTTTAAAAATAAATGCCAAATATTTTCTTTTTTTTCTTAATTTTTTAAATTAATTTTTATAATTATAACATTTTCTTTGACAGTACATATGCATAGGTATTTTTTTTTTTTACAACATTATCGCTTGTACTCCCTTCTGTTCTGAATTTTTCCCCTCCTTCCCTTCACACCCTCCCCAAATGGCAGGCATTCCCATACATATTAAATATCTTATAGTATATCCTAGGTACAATATATATGTGCAGAACTGAATTTTGTTGTTGTTGTTGTTGCAAAGGAAGGATTGTATTTGGACAAATATTTTCCTGACATGTAATTGGGAGGAAAATAAAATAATGTTTATTTTTTAATACAAAAACCCCATAAAATATAGTACTATTTCCCTGCCTTATGAAAATGCCTAGGTTCCTTCTGGAACAGCCTGACTATAATTTCAAATAACATTCCTTGGTTTCTTAAGTTACATATCATCTTATTTTCTAATACCAGAACCTTGGACCATAGGTCTGTTATCATTAAATTAAGATAAAAAGTTTTATTTTGGACATGTTGAGTTAAGATTTTTTCCAGTTTAATATGTCTACAAGCAAATGGACATATGAACTGTTAGTAAAAAAAGAGAAATTAAGGAAGGATAGGTATATTTAAGAATCATCAAAATAGAAAGAATGATTAAATCCTTCTGATTTAATGACTTCTACAAAATAGTTATACTGGAGAAAGAAATAGCAAAGTCCTTGGGTTTAGGTTGAGTTTGGACATAAATGAAAGACCATACAATAACAGCAAAAAATAAAGTAGCTATAATGGAAATTTTAATTAGTTTTATTACTTTTCTGAATTTGGTACTAAATCTGTATGTTCATTTTTGTGGTATTGATATTTTTATTATAATACCATAACCAAACTCTGAACAATAACTATATCTTAAATTTCATGATTCTTATTTTTCTGATTTGGATATGCTCTCACATATTTCGTGTCTGATCCTGTGTCATGATATTGTCATTTAGCTTATAAGTGCTTATTATTAATAAAGAGGAGGAATTAACAAAAAAACATTAATTACCCTGAAACAAAAACGCATCCTCACCATTAGGAAAATAAATCAAAGGCATGACTTAATGCAATGTACCAGTCTTGCATTCACCTATGAAAATGGCTTCTATTTTCTTTCCTTCTTCCTCTCTTTCTTTCTTTCTTCTTTCCTTCATCCCTCCTTAATTTCTTTTTTTTTTCTCTTTATCTTTCTTTCTTTCTTCTTTCCTTCATCCCTCCTTACCTTCTTTCTTTCCTTCATCCCTCCTTACCTTCTTTCTTTCCTTCATCCCTCCTTACCTTCTTTCTTTCTTTCTTTCTTTCTTTCTTTCTTTCTTTCTTTCTTTCTTTCTTTCTTTCTTTCTTTCTTTCTTTCTTTCTTTCTTTCTTTCTTTCTTTCTTTCTTTCTTTCTTTCTTTCTTTTCTTTTCCTTTCTTTTCTTTTCTTTTCTTTTCTTTTCTTTTCTTTTCTTTCTTCTTTCTTTCCATAGAAAAGTATAAATCTAATTTTTAAAGTAACATAATGTGAGCATCTTTAAAATTCCTCTACATTGATAGGACACTCTACAGATCCTTTTTTGAAAACTCTGCTCTTTTTCAGGGTCCAAATGGAGTCAACATATTTGCATAATAATTCCTGGCAATGTCTCATATGTGGGAAAGCTTGACATCCAATGCCAAACAGGAGAAGCAGCAATTCCCAGAGTAAGTAATGAGCTATGGCCAAGGTAAATTTCTGCCTTCGGCTCAATGCTTCCAAAATGAGGGAGAGAAAACCGATTTGCAATGGTTTGGGATCCTAATTCTGTTAGTGGGAATAAAAATTGATAAACAACATTGAGTGACCTGCTGGAACAAATAGATTCTTGATTCAGCAAGAATTCAGCTGCATTTATGTTCCAGGTAAATAAATAAGCCTTACTTAAATAAATAAATCCCCTTTTTTTTTTCTCTTCTATGTTTTCTAGGTTTACAAGATTAATTATGTTAGAGGGGGGACTCAGGAAAGAGGGATTTGAAATATTCTTTTGGGAGACACCAAAGAATTACAGGGGTGGAGGGAAAGGTCAAAGACATTCAGAGGGGTCAACACAGTATTTAGCAGCTTTCTCATAAGTTATTCTGGTATTAATTTAGTGATATCTTGAACTTCTCAAGCACCTTTCAACCACAAAACTCAAAGTGAATTACAAACATTAATTAATTCTCATATCAACCTTAATGTAACTGGGAGAAATTCTGACTCTTCTTCACTGATGATTTAACTGATAGCAGAGGAAGATGAGGCACTGGATAATAGATAAATGGGCTCCATGGTTAAGGCAGGATTTGAACGTAGGGACTTCAATTCCCAGCTTGGTGATGAGCGTCAGGTCATGACATCTCTTGAAAATTGGAATGGAGAGGGAAGGAGCAGGATTATAAAAAAGTAGAGGAAATTAAGCTTATTATGAGTCAATGGTGTGGTATAGCATTTTTTTAAAAAGGACTAATGGGATATTAGAATAATTAAGTAAAAGAGACATACCATCCTAGTTGCAGGAAATAGTAGTCCTGCTATGCTCTAGCCTGGTCAGACCTAGTCTGGAATATTAGTTTGATTTCTATATGACAACTTTTAGGAAACAAATTGAAAAGCAAGTAGAAGTGTGTTAGAGACCATGTTGCATATAAGTATAGATTGAAAGAACCAGAGATGCTTAACCTGGAGAAGAGATAGTGCGGAAGGGCAATATATTTTATCTGTTTTCAAATACTTGAATGTTGTGTACAATTAAAAAAAATGAAGCTGCTTTTCTCTAGCCGTGTTTCTTTTTTCAACAACTCATCTATGCCATAGTCAAATATTCTTTCCTCCCCATCCCATCTATAAGTTCTTTCTACTTCTCCTTCCTCCTTCTCTCCATCATCTAAGTTTGGAAACAGATTTACCCAGTTTCCTACCTGTAACCTCTGGGGTAAAAAATCAATACAATCTGCCCAAGATGTCCATACAATTTCCTATTATACACCTGAGCTACTTTGACATCAAGCTGCTCAAATAATTGATTTCCCTAAGCTATGATAGTTTACAGACCCAGAAGTCCCAGTAAAATAGTGTATCCATGTACCACATCCTAGGAGCAGCCCCTCCAGTAATCATCATATTCCTTCTCTTTTTTTTCTATAGCCTAAAGGCAATAATACACATAGCTCTTGGGCAACTTTTCTAGTTATAT
Source organism: Sminthopsis crassicaudata (assembly GCF_048593235.1). Classification (NCBI taxonomy): domain Eukaryota; kingdom Metazoa; phylum Chordata; class Mammalia; order Dasyuromorphia; family Dasyuridae; genus Sminthopsis; species Sminthopsis crassicaudata. The sequence goes on along the minus strand of NC_133617.1, from coordinate 376,209,260 downwards.
CCTTTCCCTATTCTTTCTCAGCCTACCCTTATGGTATCAGTTGTGTCCCTAGCATGAGGGGGTTGGTGATTTTAACCTTTAACTGTTACCTTCTTTTTCCAGCCCCTTGAATTTCTTCAGGAAAGCCCTATGAAATTATTTTTGGGATATTCCATCAAATAATTTATCTTAAAGAGTTGAATTATTTCAACATTGATAGACTCAATCAATTCTTCCACCAAATGATTTTTTCCCAGCAATAGAATGTAAAAGAAAATACTATTATGTGAAAGAAGTATTTATTTATTCTGCTTGGCCCCATGTTGCAGATATGGAAGCAATGGGTGGATGTTATAGACATGCGGATTTCAGCACTGCGTGGGATAAGGAAATATAATTTTCTTTTAAAAAAAAATTGGAGGAGTGAAGTAATTGGGTTAAGGCACTTGCACAGGGTCACACAACTAAGATGTGTTAAGTGGTTATGGCTGGATTTGAAGTCAGGTCCTCCTGACGTCAGGGCCAGTGCTCTATTCACTGAGCCATATAGCTGCCTCAAGGGAAACAGAATTTTCTAACAACGAAGTACCCAAAATTCCTTGGAATGTTTTGAGTTCCTAAGAACAGAAAATTTTCAAGCATAGGCTAGGTATGTACTGTGTGAAGATATAGAAAGGCTATGGTATGGAATAAACTATATGAATTCTGAAGTCTCATGCAACACTGAGATGCTGAAGTTCTATGAGCAAGGAGGACAAAAGCCATTAAGATATGAAGTGTTTTTTCTTCATATTCTTTCCATAACCTCAGGTGAGGTTTTAGCATCACAACAGCTCCACCAACAATAATAAATCTCTCAGGGATCTATGCAGAGGCAAAGGAGTTTGGTGGAAAGAGCATAGACCCTAAATTTCAACCATCCCTCCAAAATTTAGTGTTTACCTTCCCCAGTTCTCAAGACACTTACCTGTAAAATGGAAAGCTTGGAAGAGATCAGAGGTTTCAAAAACTTGTTCAACAGCCTCCTTGCAGCCCATAACACCTTTGACTAAAATCTGAATTAAATTAAAAACTAATTGGGAAATATTTAACAACATAAATAAAAAGAAAAGGAAACATAGGTAATATTACATTTTAAAACTGAATCAGTATGTGGCCCACAGGAGTCAAATGTCTCTAATTTCTATTTGAATTTGACACCAGTAGAGTACATAATATCTAAAGTCTTTTCTGGATTTACATCAATTACATCAGTGTCCCTCCTTGGCTACAGCACATAACACACTTGCTTTTTATTTTCCTCAAGAAAAGAAAATGAAGTCCCAGCATATTTAATCTCCTATTTCATATTCTGCCACAGAATACAAAGGAGAATGAATAATACCACCTGAAAAGAGGGTGAGATGTCATTGATTTCACAGGATGATTTCAGGGCATATTTGACAAGTGACAGCAGTGACATTTCCAAAATTATAAAAGTCAGTATACTTACTTACCTTCTTGGGTACTTCTGAGATGAGATCTCCCTGAGTCACAAATAAGATTATAAAAACAGAAATGCTCAAAGCCCAATCACAAAATCATTTCCCTCAAGGAACTTAAAATAGAACCCCAAATGTCACATTTCTCTATGTGTGATCCATTTTACTACCTGCCACTTTAATCTCCAAAACCGTCAGGCTTAACAGTAATATCAAACACAGGTTTATTACCAAGGTCCACATGTTATGTTCTCCTCTCCCTAACAACCTAACACAAATGCCAGACGCAGAAGTTATTCCTGGTTCAACACATCATTTAATTCATTCTGGCAGGTTTACTATTCTTTGAGACAGTAAATTCATTCATTAGGTGGAAGAGACTTGTTAAGCTTTGATATATCTATTTTTTTTTTGTTTGTTTGCAGGGATAGACAACTTTGCTCAGATGAACAGTATGTTGCTATGAAATATGCTAGTTTGTAATGAGAGAATATTGATGATGACTAAAAAAATTAAGTGTTCCATCCATGTTTTTGATCAAAACCAATGAAATCAGTGGAATATGTTAAGATGGAAGGACCTCACCTGCATTTTTTATTTCTTTCACAGGCTAGTTGTACACTTTTTGTATAGCAAAATAACTGTTTGGACATGTGTACATATATTGTATTTAACATATACTTTTTATATATTTTAATAGTTTTTATTTACCAGATATATGCATGGGTAATTTTACAACACTGACAATTGCCAAACCTTTTGTTCTAATTTTTCCCCTCCTCCCCCCCCCACCCCGCCCCGAGATGGCAGGTTGACCAATACATGTTAAATATATCAAAGTATAAATTAAATACAATATATGTATACATGTTCAAACAGTTGTTCTGCTGTACAAAAAGAATCAGACTTTGAAATAGTGTACGATTAGCCTGTGAAGGAAATAAAAAATGCAGGTGGACAAAAATAGAGGGATTAGAAATTCTATGTAGTGGTTCAAAGTCATCTCCCAGAATTCTTTCCGCTGGGTGTAGCTGGTTCAGTTCATTGCTGCTCTATTGGAACTGATTTGGTTCATCTCATTGTTGAAGAGGGCCACATCCATCAGAATTGATCATCATACAGTATTGTTGTTGAAGTATATAACTAATGAGGGAAAGGAAAGGGGGAACCCCATTTCTCTGTGCATAGATAATTCCATGAGGCACAGTGTCCCCTGTAAAATGAATTTACAAGCCCGAAAACCCAGATTGATAAATAAAAGGTTTAAAGTAAAGTTCAGTTAAAAAGATGCCGGAAAGGAACCCTTACATGGCTGGAAGGATACCATGTATTGGCTGGGAGGGCTCCTGCAATGAGGGCATTCCGGCTCACCTCTTTTATACCCAAAAGATGATGGGTGGCACCCCTAAGTTCTCGGGGGGCTTTTCAGTTAGCTCAGATCAGGTGAGGGCTGGGGGAAGCTGAGCTGAGAGTGGGGGGGGATGGGCCTGGATATTCAAAAGGGTGCCTTTGACAAGGATTTATGAATCAAGGTCAGCCATGGGTTGAGCAATTAGAAAGGAATCTTAAAGGGACCCCAACCCTCATCATACTCATCTCCTGGTCCTGCTCATTTCACTCAGCATCAGTTCATGTAAGTCTCTCCAGACCTTTCTGAAATCATCCTGTAGGTCATTTCTTACAGAACATAGTATTCCATAGTATTCATATATCACAATTTATTCAGCCATTCTCTGATTGACGGGCATCCACTCAGTTTCCAGTTTCTGGCCACTACAAAGAGGGCTGCCACAAACATTCTTGCACACACAGGTCCCTTTCCCTTCTTTAATATCTCTTTGGGATATAAGCCCCATAGTAACACTGATGGATCAAAGGGTATATAGTTTGATAACTTTTTGAGCAGAGTTCCAAATTGCTCTCCAGAATGGCTGGATGTATTCACAATCCAATCAACAATGTATCAGTGTCCCTGTTTTTCCACATCTCCTCCAACATTCTACATTCTCTTTCCCTGTCATTCTAGCCAATCTGACAGATATGTAGTGGTATCTCAGAGTTGTCTTAATTTTCATTTGTCTGATTAATAATGACGTGGAACATCTTTTCATATGATTAGAAATAGTTTCAATTTCTTCATCTGAGAATTGTCTGTTCATTATCCTTTGACCATTTATCAATTGGAGATTGGCTTGATTTCTTATAAATTAGAGTCAATTCTCTGTATATTTTGGAAATGAGACCTTTATCTGAACCTTTGACTGTAAAAATATTTTCCCAGTTTATTGCTTCCCTTCTAATCTTCTCTGCATTAGTTTTGTTTGCACAAAAACTTTTCAATTTGATATAATCAAAGCTTTCTATTTTGTGATCAATAATGATCTCTAGTTCTTCTTAGGACATAAATTCATTCCTCTTCCACAGGTCTGAGAGGTAAACTATCCTATGTTCCTCTAATCTATTTATAATCTCATCCTTTATTCCTAGGTCATGAACCCATTTTGACCTGACCTTGGTTATTTAACATATACTTTAACATATTTAACATGTATTGGTCAACTTGCCATTTGGGGGAGGGAGTGGGGGGAAGGAGGGGAAGGGTTGGAACAGAGTGTCAGTGCTGAAAAGTTGCCCATGCATATATCTTGTAAATGAAGGGCTATAATAAAAAATTTTTTTAATTTAATTTAAAAAATTTAAAAAGTAAAAAAAAAGAAAATAGAAGGACCTATATATTTATTAAATGTCTACATGATAGGTACTGTATTATGAACTTTTTGAATATAATCACCTTTGATCATCACAACAATTCTGGGAAATAGGTGCTATTATTATCCTCATTTTACAACTGTGGGAACTGAGGTTAGGAGAGGTTAAGAGATTTGTTCTGCCTCACATGGAGAGGAAGTGGTTGAGGCTTCGTTTGAACAAAGATCTTTCAGACTCCAAGTCCAGGACTCTGTTGTACCACTAGCTACCATTTTAAAAGAAGCAACATGTTAAAAAGCAGAATCTAGAACAAGACATAAAAGATTTAGAAAGGGTTGATTTATAGCTAGTTGATGAGGAATTATTAACTCCATAGCTAGAAGAGAAATTAGCAACCATCTAATCTAAGTAAAATTAGGAATTTGAGGCTCAGAATATGGAGAGAAGATCTTTTCCTAAAGTCCCACAGGTAATAAAGAGTAGAGCAGAAATTTGAACCTATGTTCATATACACAGTAAAAAAGTAATCTAAAAAAAGCAATAAACATCATGAACTACTGTTGCATCTAGTTGGGAAGTTGGTTTTTAAAATAAACATAAACATAAGAATAGTTTCTGGGTTTGCAACCTAGACACTTTACATTTCACCTCAGCTTGAGATTGTCTAAATTCAGCATATCTTATAGTAAAATAGATCAAGACTGAAAGTCTTCTTCTTGATGACCATCTTGCTTATGAATGCTAGAGTCATTCTCATGTATTCCTCACAGAAATTATCTAATCTCTACTCATTGGAATCCAGAATTTCTGTGCCTCTCAAAACTTATTATTTTTCTTCAAGTCTGGAAACATGCACCGCAAGAATTGTGTTTTACCACCTAGACTGGAAAAATAAAATGAAGTTAAAAAGACAACCAGGGATCCAAGATCTAATTTGTCTAATTCACCTCATGCCCCATATGGGAAGGACAGCTGAGAGAAGAAGAAAACATCATCTATCCCCCTACCCTTCTCATTGGGACTCAACATAAATCACATTATATTCTGAGTGGGAGAATCAAAGCTAGAGTGAGTACCAGAAATAGACTTCTTTTAACTGAACAAAGCATTCTGTATACCTTCTTGCTACTCAGGCTTTGCAAGCTTTCCACTCTGTACCACTATACGGTGAGATTTGGTTCTGAAATTCCTACACAGTAAAAGGATAATAAGAAGGGAAACTTTGAGCAAGCTCCTAGAGATGTTCCTGTAGCTTAATTCACTTCCAGTAGAGAAAAACTCAATAAGTTTCTTAAATTTTTAAAATTTACCTGGGCACAGTTTCCTTCTATTTAAGGGTTCATAAAGTAGGAAGTGTTTATAATAAGGCAGCATAATATGAAGAGAATATTAGGAGAGAATATCTGTGTTCTAGTCTCAACTCCACAATTAATAGCTTTGTGAGTTTTAAGATGTTGCTTCACCTCTCTGATCCTCAATTATAAAATGAGAGGATTCTTAACAGTAGGGCTCAAAGAATGGATTAAGGATTGGATAACAAATGATAACATTTTCCATTCAGCAACTCAAGATATTTTAAAGCATGTGGTAAAGAAAGCATTATAGTAAATTAAACTCTCATTCAATAGATAACATACTTATGGATCTAGTGGAACGATTATGGAATTTACAATGATAAGACACAGGTTCAAAACTCAACTCTTTTCATTGTGATCTTGAAAAATTATTTAATTTCTCTTGCCCTCACTTTAATCTTTTCCAAGACTGAAAGGGTTTGTGTTGTTGATGTGGAAAGAGCTCTGGATTTGAAGTATGAAAATATGGATTTAATTTTTGCTTCTGACATTTTTGTGACTTTGGTCATTTTACTTCTCCGGTTATCAGTTTTCTCACCTGCCAAGTGGTTCTGCTGGACATATCTTGACCTAAAGAAATAATTGGAAGAGGGGAAAACTGTTTTTTTGTTTTTGTTTTTGTTTTTGTTTTAATTCTGTGAAGAAGAAAAAAAGGTATTTTCCTTTAAGGAGCTATCAGATAAGACATTTATCACTTGCAGGTAAATTGAAGAATTTCTTTATATTTTGAGATAAATGGAAGTGAAATTTACATACAATTTATTACTCAGCAATACTATTCAAAATTTTCCACATTACTTTTTATTATACAGACACAATGTGTTTCCTAAAGAAAGGCATTTACATATCAGTAGCAGGGTGCTTATACATAACTTTAGAGCAATGTGCTGTGGTGATGAGATGATGTAATGGTTCTATAGTTGGCACATGCTCAGTGTGATAACATATTGGAAATTGAGGGGATGCCCATCATTTTAAGAATGACTGAAAAATCTGTAAATTTGCTATGTTTTTCCCCCCTTTGATCTATTTCTTCTTTCACAGTTATGACTAATATGGAAATATGTTTTGCATAATACCACATGTATAAACTATAACAAACTCCCTACTATCTTCAGAATGTGGAGGAGGGAGGGAGAAAAAAATTGGAACTCAAAATCTTGAAAAAGGGAATTGTAAGGGGCAACTAGATGGCATAGTTGGTAGAGAAACAGCCCTGAAGTCAGGAGGACTAGAGTTCAAATTTGCCCTTAGACATTTAACACTTCCTAGCTGTATGCTCTTAAGCAAGTCACTTAACACCAATTGAGTCACCAAAGAAAGAGAAAAATAGATGGAAAATGTTCTTTTTTTGACGTGAAAATGGGGGGAGTAGGGAATAAAACCGTATTTTTAGAAAATTTACAGATTTTTCTTCATGACTCCTCTATGAGTTTCATAATATAAATATTCTTATTTGTATTTTAGAAATGAGGAAATTGAAGCTCGAAAAAGTTTGAGTGACTTTCCCCAAATACTGATTTTTGCATGAGATTTGAAACCAGATAGAAAGTATCAAGTTCTACAATGATAGTTATAATTTTAGAATGAATGGTCTTGAAAGTCTCTTCCAGCTTTAAACATCTATGAGACTATGTCTAAATATTTCCAGGAGAAAAATATTATTGTACATTACAACACAGCAGGATCTGTTTTATAACATTACCATATGGACATTTCACTCACCATTTGAAGTGTAGCCTAGCATTTATTTAAGGAATTTACTAACGCCTTTTGTAAAAACATTTCCAAAATATACTTAAAATCTATCATTTAATTGCATTTGTCATTCAGAAATGAGCCTTTAGGTGGAAAACTGAAGACTAAAATAATTTGCCTAGAAAACAAAAGAACTGAGGTGGAGCCAAGATGGCAGAGTAAAGGCAGGAACATGTCCAACCTTTCCCCCAAAGTGCTCCAAATTTCTTTAAATAATGACTCAAAACAAATTTTAGAGCATCAGAACACCAAAAAGATGGAGTAGAACATTTTCCAGCCAAAGACAACTTAAAAACTCAGCAGAAAAAATGGCTGTGACTCCAGGGGGGAGGGGAGCGAGTGGGCAATCCCTGTGCAGGGCTTTTTTGGCACAGCCCAGCCCCAGCCCCTGAATCAGCAGCAGTCCTGGTGGTTTCCAGAACTCTCAATCCAGAGACATCAAAAAGGAGTTGGAAGGTCAGCAGAAAAGGTCTGTGGAGCCAGAGTGGGAGTCCAGAGCACAATTCCAGCACAAGCCCAACCCTGGCTCCAGTTCTGGCCCAGACCCCAGCATCAGCAAAGCAATACTTCTGAATCAGCAGCAGAACTGAAGGCTTCTGGACTTCTCAGCCTGGGGACAAGGAGAATTAGGAAGGTCAGTCTGTGGTAACAAGGCAGGAGTCTGGCAGCATTTCTAGTCCAGCCCTGGCCATCATAACTTCAGCCTAGGCCAGCACACTAGATCTTACATCTACAGTAGGGTGGGGACACACCTAACACTTCAGAGCAGAAAGGAATTTCTGAAAACAACTGCACAAGCTGCCTGAAGCATCCTCCAACCTTGAAACCGAGCCCTACTTTAATAAACACTTCAAAGCAGAGTAATAGGCTAGGAAAATGAGCAGAAAGCAAAACATTTCCCACCATTGAAATTTATTATGGTGACAAGAAAGATCAAAACATACATTCAAAAGATAATAACACAATCAAATCTCCTACATCCAAAACCTTCAAAAAAATGAGAAATGAGCTCCAGCCATGGAAGAGTTCAAAAGAGACTTTGAAAATCAAATGAGAAAAATGGAGGAAAATTTAGAGAAAGAATTGAGAGAGGTTCAAAGGAAATACAAAATGCTAATGAGGAGAAGAATACCTTAAAATGCCAATTGGAAAAGAGGTACTAAAGCTCATTGAGGAAAAAAAAATCCCTTAAGAAAAATAAAATTGAGCAAATGGAAGCTAATGACTTTATGAGAAATCAAGATATAATAAAGTAAAACCAAAAAATGGAAAAATAGGAAAAAATATGTCATTGGAAAAACAACTGATCTGGAAAATAAATTCAGGAGAAATAATTTTTTTTTTTAATTGTCCCATAGATTTATTTTCAAAAACAAATACCTTATTAACGATTATATTTCTTTTTTTTTTTTTAATTATATATATATATATATATATATATTTTATAATATTATCCCTTGTATTCATTTTTCCAGTTTACCCCCCCTCCCTCTATTCCCTCCCCCCAACGACAGGCAATACCATACATTTTACATGTGTTACAATATAGTCTAGGTACAATACATGTGTGCGAATATCACTTTCTTTTTGCACAATAAACATTAGAATCCGAAGGTACATGCAACCTGGGCAGACAGATATTAGTGCTAACAATTTACATTCCCCTCCCAGTGTTTCTTCTCTGGGTGTATCTACCTCTGTCCATCATTGATCAACTGGAAGTGAGTTGGATCTTCTTTATGTTGAAGATTTCCACTTCCATCAGAATACATCCTCATACAGTATTGTTGTTGAAGTGTACAGTGATCTTACGGTTCTGCTCATTTCACTCAGCATCAGTTGATTTAAGTCTCTCCAGGCCTCTCTGTATTCCTCCTGCTGGTCATTTCTTACCGAGCAATAATATTCCATAACCTTCATATACCACAATTTACCCAACCATTCTCCAACTGATGGACATCCATTCATCCTCCAGTTTCTAGCTACAACAAAAAGAGCTGCCACAAACATTTTGGCACATATATGTCTCTTTCCGCTCTTTAGTATTTCTTTGGGATATAATCCCAGTAGTAGCGCTGCTGGGTCAAAGGGTATGCACAGTTTGATAACTTTTTGGGCATAATTCCAGATTGCTCTCCAGAATGGCTGGATTCTTTCACAACTCCACCAGCAATGTATTAGTGTCCCAGTTTCCCCACATCCCCTCCAACATTTGTCATTATTTGTTCCTGTCATCTTAGCCAATCTGACAGGTGTGTAGTGGTATCTCAGAGTGGTCTTAATTTGCATTTCTCTGATCAGTAGTGATTTGGAACACTCTTTCATGTGAGTGGATATAGTTTCAATTTCTTCCTCTGAGAATTGTCTGTTCATATCCTTTGACCATTTATCAATTGGAGAATGGTTCGGTTTCTTATAAATTTGGGTCAGTTCTCTATATATTTTGGAAATGAGACCTTTGTCAGAACCTTTGTTTTTAAAAATATTTTCCCAATTTGTTACTTCCCTTCTAATCTTGTTTGCATTAGTATTATTTGTACAGAAACTTTTTAGTTTGATGTAATCAAAATCTTCTATTTTATGATCAATAATGATCTCTAGTTCCAGGAGAAATAATTTCAGAATTATTGATCTACCTGAAAGTCATGATCAAAAAAAAAAAAGAGCCTGTATATCATCTTTGAAGAAATTATCAAGGAAAACTGTACCAATATTCTAGAATTCTAGATATTCTAGAGGGTAAAATGGAAACTGAAAGAATCCACCAATAACCTCCTGAAAGAGATCCCAAAATAAAACTCCCATAAATATTACAGCCAAATTCTGAAACTCCCAGAGTTCCAAGGAACTCCCAAGTTCTCCCAAGGAGAAAATATTAGAGAAAGAAACAGGTCAAGTATAGTGGAGCCACAGTCAGGATAACAAAAAATTTAGCAGCTTATACATAAAAGGACTAGAGGACTTGGAATATGATATTCCAGAGAGCAGTGAAATTAGGGTTTCAACCAAGAATCACCTACCCAGCAAAACTGAGTATAATCCTTCAGAAGAAAAGGTGGTCATTCAATGGAAGAGAGGATTTTCAAGCATTCATGATAAAAAAAGCCAGAGCTGAATGGAAAATTTGATTTTCAATACAGGACTCTGGAGAAGCATAAGAAAATAATCAGGAACATGCTATCATAAAGGACTTAATAAGGTTCATCTGTTTACATTTCTCCATGTGAGAATGATATCTGTAACTCATTAGAATGTTCTCATTATTATGGCAGTTAAAAGGAGTATATATAGACAGAGGGCATGGGTGTGAATTAAATACCAAGAGATAATATTCTTTTTTTATGAAAGCTTTTTTATTTTTAAAAGATATGCATGGATAATTTTCAACCTTAACCTTTGCAAAGCCTTGTGTTCCAATTTCTCCCCCTTGTCTCTACCTCCTAGATAGCAAATAATCCAATATATGTTAAACATGGTAAAAATATGTTAAATCCAACATATGCATGCACATTTATAAAATCATCTCTCTGCACAAGAAAAATCAAATCAAAAAGGAAAAAGAATGAGAAAGAAAATAAAATGTACTCAAACAACAACAAAAAAAGAGTAAAAATACTATGTTGTGAACCACACTCAGTTCCCACAGTTCTCTCTCTGGGTGTAGATGACTCTCTTCATCACAAGATCACTAGGGCTTTTCTGAATCATCTCATTGTTGAGAAGTGTCACATCCAACAGAATTGATCATTGTATAATCTTGCTGTTGCCTTGTACAATGTTCTCCTGATTCTGCTCTTTTCACTTAGCATCAGTTCATGTATACAGACATATCTGAGATCATCCTGATAATCATTTCTTACAGAACAATAATATTCCATAATATTCATATACCATAACTTATTCAGCCATTCTCCAATTGATGGGCATTCACTTAGTTTCCACTTTCTGGCCACTACAAAGAGGGCTGCCACAAACATTCATGCACATACAGGTCCCTTTCCCTTCTTTAAGATCTCTTTGGGATACAAGCTCAGTAGTAACACTGCTGGGTCAAAGGGTATGTACAGTTTGATAGTCCTTTGGGCATGTTCCAAATTGCTCTCCAGAATGTTTAGATCACTTTACAACTCCACCATTTTTTTTGTGAAATTAAGGGGTAAAAGAGGAAGATCCTGGGAGAAAGGGAAAGGGAAAAGTAGAATGGTGCAAATTATTTGCCATTGAAAAAAGAGACAAGAAAAATATATTACAGTGGCAAGTAAGAAAGGGAGAGGATAGGTGAGTGAACTTTACTCTCATCAGAATTAGCTCAAATAGCAAATAACATACATAACTCAATAGGAGTAAGGTATATCTACCTTACTCTTCAGGAAGATAGGAGAGGAATGGAATATGGGAAGGGGAAGAAGATGATAAAAGAGAGGGCATATTGGGGGAGGTAGAGGTCAGTAGCAAAACACTTTTGAGGAGGGACAGGGTAAAAGGAAAGAGAGAATAAATTAACAATTACAATAGTTAATTAAGCAATCAACAATAGTAATTGTAAACAAATCAAAGCAAGTTTTTCTGAAGGCATATTATTTTCTGGGAAAGAATGAGCAGGAAGCTCTCAGGAAAACAAAACAAAACAAAACAAAACAAAACAAAACAAAACAAAACAAAACTGGAAAGTCTTCCATGAACAAAATGAAATGTACTGTATTCCAAGTAGTAGCAACGTTCTAGGATGATTATAAATGACTTTATAATTCACATTAGCACAATCCTCCACACCTACTCTGAAGGATTTATGATGAAAAACCCTATTCATACCCAGAGAAGGAACTGATTGTGTCTGAATACAAATCAAAGCATTCTATATTTCTCTTTCTCTCTCTTTAATTTTAACTTCATTTTTCTTGAGGCTTTTTAATTTTCTTTAGGTTGGGAGATCTATGTTTGTTTTCACAACTTGACTTTTAAAGAAATGTTTTTCATAACTTCACATGTGGTTTCTTTATTGTGGATGGGGATAAAGGAGAGAACCTAGAACTCAAAAATCTTTAAAACAAATATAAAAAAAATTGTTTTGAATGTGATTGGGGAAAATATTAAATAAATAAAATTAAAAAAAAAAAAACCAAAAGAAAACAAAAGAACTTACCCTTTGGTTTATATATGTCACTTGATAATGTGAACATTAGGGAAAATTAACTATTTTTATTTGCAAAGTACATTTATTTTCATAATAATTGAATATTTTCTTCAATAGAAATTATATCACATAATGCAGTATGACCCTATTTGGCAAATAAGAAATTTGAAAACAAGGTTATGTAACTCCCATAAGGTCAGAATTAATTAATGATAAACATGCACCACATACTTTTAGAAATATTCACAAAACTCATGAGATAAGGCCTGTGATATGATATTGAGCCACTTTTTTAAAAATTGTGTTTGCACAATAAAAAGGGGAAAAGGTAAGAAATCTTTTAGACATAGTAAAAGGGCAAAAAAGAGAGAGAAAGAAATCTTCAAAGGAGAAATAAGCAAAATACATTTTTAGGTACAATGAAGAATTACTAAGGACTAAAAGACTAAAAGAATTCCAGGAGACATCTATAAAAAACCCCACAAATAATAAGAACAACAATTCCACATTAACCATAATTAATATAGCAGGTTAAGAATCACTAGTCTATACTATTATTTAAGATAGTATTTGAAATTTCTCATACAAAAAATGAGAAATAACTATAGGTAAAGAATTGATAAAATCAACTCTAATTTTAAATGATTTGGCTTACTTAAAGATTCCTACTGAAAAAGAAAATTTAATATCTTCAGAGGACTTTGGTTTGAATATAAATTCTGCTATTTGCCATTTCTGTGACCTTAGAGAAATTCTTTAACTTCTCTGGGCTTCAGTTTGCTCATTTATTTAAAAAAAAGGAATTGAACTTAATGGCTTCTAAAGTCTTTTTCTACCTCAAAAGAAGAGGCCACAGGAACAGAGTGTGACTCCTATGAGTGAATTCCAAGGCTTAAGTAAGACTTCAGGATGAAGAAGTTTCTGGGATGTGTTAGAAGAAGTGTGTAATGCAGCTGGAGAAAATATCTTTAAATGTCTGAAATGTCTTCAGATAGCAAATGCTAAATATTCTTTTTAAGTAATATTGTATAGTACATAGGATAGTGTGTCACTTAGACAGTTATTAATAAATATTGAATGCAATGAAATAAGCAACAAAGACAAATATAATTGCATATTTCTACATATTAATGTTTATGTATTTATCTTATATATATGTATATACATGTATATATACATGTATATGTACATGCATATATAATATAGTCTTTACTTGTCTATACTTGTATATAAAACTAGAACTATGCTGCAAAACTGAAATTGTTCTGTCAAAGTTTCTAATGAATGCTTAATTGCTATATTTGTAGTTTTTCATATCTTCCAATTTTTTAACAAGTTTATAACTTTTGACATTGTTGATTATCCCTTTCTTATGAATATCTTCAACCCTTTGATTATACACTTGAAAACACATATTCTCATTTCCAGTAGTCATGATTATTTTTGTCTGTTTGTTCCCAGTGCCTAGAACACAATAGACTTTTAGTATTTAAGAAATATTTATTGATAAATGCACATATTTCATTCTATAAATATAAGCCATAACTTTATCGATATATTATATAAACATATATGATGCAAAGAACCCATATCTCTATAGTTTATGTGATTCCTAAGAGATATGTCTATAAACTACTAAGAATGATTTTTTAAACCATATATATCAGATTTGGTATATTTGGTTCTTTAAATTATTTACCATTGGAAATTCTATGTTTATTTCCAGGGTATTAAACCATTCAAAACACTGTTAAAGTCAGTGGCAAAGCTACTCCAGAAAATTAGCCTCATTCCTTTTTTGTTCTCTGCTCATGAACTGGAATCTCTAGTCAATGATACCTAGGTTTTCATTTTGCAAGAAAATTTTAGTTGCAATGATCAGTCAAAATTGTAAATTGATAATTACCTCCAGAGGCCCAGGAAAATTAAAACATTCCTTAAATGATTTTTAAAAGAATGTATAATTGAAATATATATAGTGTTCTTTTCCATTAAATATTCTTTTTGTGAGTATTCAAAATAAGAACTGGGAAAAATATAGTTAAAGAATTAACTAACTTCTCCATGTCCAATTCTAAAGGGCACCATGTTTCCCTAGTGCCAGAGAAAAAGATATTCCTTTTTATCGTTTTTCAGTTTTAAATGCCTATCCTTGAGAATAAGAAGCTTTTTTGAAAGGAGAGTGACAGACTCATAGAATCTCAGAGTTAGAAATGTTCTCATAAACTTTGTGATCTTACCAGAAAATGAATCATTTACACAATAATTTCAACAAATGGAAACAGAACTCTTCCTTAAGACCTCTAGTGAGAAGGAACCTACTTCCTGAGACAGCCCATTTTATTTTTATTATTTCCAATCAAATAATCTTTTCTTATATTGAATTCGAATCTGTTCTTTTATAACTTTCACTTTCACTCTTCCTGCTACTACCCTCTAGAGCCAAATAGAATGAGATAATTCCATTTTAATTTCTCCCCTGCCCATTCCTACGTCCACCTTGAGTATAACTGTATTTCAGACCTTGATAACTCCAGATACTTAGAGAGCAATAGATGTCCCCAAGCAATGGGATACTAGGGCAAAGAGATAATAATTCTCTACCCTACATTTTCATAGAAATTCAGTCTCAGAGAGGTATGATAGCAGACTAGCCACCCACTCATCAAAAGGAGAAAGAAGCACCACATGATTATCAAGTACCACTATGTACTCACTTTTGGTTTGAGGGTCCCTGTGTGAATGGTCAGGATCACCTGGCACTTCAATAGCCTTGTTAAGTTATTTAAAATGTAAAGACCCTCATTTCAGGAAGAACTGCATGTCAAGGCAACCTTCAAAAAACAAGTCTACCTCCTCTTTCCCTAGAAGTAAATTGAAAACAGAAAAGGAACCTGAATTGGCTTGAGTAATATGTCCTATACACATGAGTGATATTTTGAAGAGAAAAGAAACGTTATTACCAATGGTTTACTGAAAGGTTTTCAGGCTTCTTGTTCTTCCCTTTTTTCCAAAGTCAAACTGAATTTTCCTGAAAGGCTGAACATCATTAAAACGAGCCTATAAAATAAAAGCGATTAAATATTTTAGCTTAGCAAATGAGGTATTATGTTTTACTTGTGAAAATGGGTTTTCACAAGTACATATCACATCCTAACACCAGTTTTAGTAATTTTTCATGTTAGTAATAGAAAACTGTCGTACAAATCTCTATTTTTCTTTGTTAATCTAATCCAAAAGTTTTTTTTAATCTAAAAAACAAAGAATTTAGGCTTTTGTCACTTCCTTCCACATACTACCAAAGGATGGAAACAATCAATGTTAGATGCACTGTTGGTAGAGTTGAGAAATAATCTAAATATTCTGGATTTCAGTTTGAAATTATGCAAGACAAGTGATTGATTTGGCCATGCCTTTTGATGTTGAAATTCCACTACTTAGCAAATATTTCCAAGGAAGTCAAATCCAGGAAAAAGGGCAATGTATACTAAAATATTCAGAGAAACACTATTTGTGGCAGCAAAAAAGGATTACAACCAAAGTCAATCCCCATTGATTAAAAATGGTTGAAAAAATGAACATAATGGAAACTTATTCTGAAATAAGCAATTATAAAGAATTCAAGTTGTGCTAAAAAGATTTGTGTGAATGGATATGAAACAAAATGGACAAAATCAAGATTATAGATAGATGCATAGATAGATAGAGATATTTTATGTGTGCGATATAAATGAAAAGACTATCAAACTGTCAGAAAGAAGTTGAATTTTGAGTTAACAATTCATAAGATAAAAACATTAGAAAAAGGAAAGCAAAACAAAACTTTCTCTGACTGAAGAGCTATGGAGACCTAATAGGACTGAATATTACATACATTCCCAGACAAGAGTTTTTTTTTAAATGTAATATTTTTACTTAACTCTTTTTGTAACAAAGGAAGATACAAATGAAGGCATAGGACATGTATGTGATGTAAAGGCAAAAGTACTCAATAAGCAATATTTTAAGAGAACTTATTTTATGTTAATTTGGATTTTGAAAGGTCAGAAAATTTAAAAATAGAGTGTGGATGCATCTACAATCTGTATCATCTAGGAAACAATTTAATTCAGAATACAGGAACTAAAGATATTTTACATCGAGGAATTGTTCTACTCAATGTTCAGGAACAGAAATAAATAGGAAGCATCTGTCAGTTGTACTTTAAATAGTTCCTACAGCATCAAATGCTATTATCCACTACAGTGAATAATAATCAAGGAAGTAAGAGTCTTCTTGAAAATCTTATGGTCTAGACACATTCATTGGTCCATTCATTCACTAGACCTACTCAATGTCTGACACACTGCTAAACACTAGGCATATAAAGCTATATTTGAAAGAATCCTCCTTTGATATTCAATGAGTTTAGATTCTATTGGGAATAAATAAGTATTCAGATAAACCAACACAAAACATATACCCAAATATGTCAGAAAAAGAGATTTATTGAGGCATTCAGGAAAGATATCCATGAAAAGATATATAATCTGAGCCCTGAAAGAAGCTAGGGATTTTCAATGTAGTCTAGCAAAATGCTTAGTTCTTTCTTTCTTTTTTTAATTTCAATAGTGTTTTATCTTTTAATTACATGCAAAGATATTTTTCAACATTCATTTTTATAAGATTCTGATTTTCAAATTTTTTTCTCCCTCCCTCCTTTATCTCTCCCTTGCCCAAAACAGCAACCAATGTGATATAACTTATACATGTACAGTAATTTAAAACATATTTCCTTATTATTTATGTTTTGAAAGATGAGAAAGGAGGAACCACAAAGAAAAAAACAACAAAAAAGATGAAAATAATATGCTTCGATCCACATTTTTTTCTCCAGAGATGTGTTGTTTTTTTTCCAAGTCTGTTGGAATTGTATTGGATCACTCTATTGCTGAGAAGAACTAAGTCTCTTATCATAGTTGATTGTCTCATAATCTTGCAGTTACTGTGTACAATGTCCTCCTGGTTCTGTTCCCTTCACTCAGCATTAGTACATGTAAATCTCTCCAGGTCTTTCTGAAAACACCCTGTTCATCATTTCAAAAAATAATATTCCATTAGATTCATATACCATAACTTAGTCATTCACCTAATGATGAGCATCCACTCAATTTCCAATTTCTTGCTCCCCCAAAAAAGAGCTGCTACAAATATTTTTGCACATGTGGATTCTTTCCCCTTTTATGACCTATATACAGACCCACTAGTGACACTGCTAGATCAAATGGTAGGCAGTTTGTAGCTCTTTGGGCATACTTCCAAATTGCTCTCTAGAATGGCTGGCTTAGTTGACAACTCTACCAACAATACATTTGTGTTTCAGTTTTCCCACCAATATTAATTTCCTATATTTATCATTATCTTTTTTGGTCATGTCAGACAATCTGATCTATGTGAAATGGTACCTCAGAGTTGTCTTAACTTGCATTTTCTAGTCAATAGTATTAAGATAATTTTTTTCATATGATTATCGATGGTTTTAATTTCTTATTCTTAAAATTGTCTGTTTATGTCTTTTGACAACTTATTTGGGGAATTTGAATCTGTTCTCTAGGTATTTTAAAAATGAGGCCTTTAAAATTGTTTCCCAGCTTTCTATTTCCCTTATAATCTTGGCTGCATTGGTTTTATTTGTGCAATTTTTAAAAAAAATTAATGTAATCAAAATTATCCATTTTGTATTTCATAATGTTCCCTATTTCTTGTTTGCTCATAAAGTTCTGTCTACTCAAATGATCTGACAAGTAAACTGTCCCTTGTTCTAATTTGCTTATGATATCAATCTTTATGTTAAATCATGAATCTATTTCAAACTTATATTTGTATGGGGTGTGAGATGGTGGTGTATGGCTAGTTTCTGCCATACTATTTTGCAGTTTTCTCATCAATTTTTGTCCAATAGTGAGTTCCTATCCCAGAAGCTGTAGCCTTTGAGTTTATCAAACAGTATATTACTATAGCCAGTAACTATTATATTTTGTGTACTTAATTTACTCAACTGATCCATCCCTTTATTTCTTAGCCAAAGGTCACCTTCCTTAACATTTTTTAAATTATTTTTTTTAAATATTCTTGACCTTTTGTTAGATTTGTATGCCCTAATATAAGATCAGTTTTTGTGTGGGTGCCATGTATTTCTTCTAACAACTGGCTTTTAATCCATTTATGGATTATTGGATTATTATGGATCCATTTTATGGAAGAGTTCCTTCCATTCACATTTACAGTAATGATTACTAAACTGTATTTACCTCCATCCTATTTTTCCCATTTATATTTTTCTTTGTCCTTTCATCCTTTCCCTACTCACCAATGTTTTGCTTCTGACCCCCATCTTCTATAATCTTATCTACCTTCTATCAATTGCTTCCATTTTTACCCTTTTCTCCTTTTACTTCTGACTTCTGTTCTATTCTTCCTCTTCTATTTTCTCTCCTCTTTCCTCTCTGATTTCCTTATAGGATAAGATAAATTTCTATACCTGACTAACCATGTATCTTATTCCGTTTTTGAGCCACATATGATGAGATTAGGGTTCAAACAATGCTCAGACTCCTCCTTTATTTCTTTCTTTTGTATCTTTTCATGTGATACAATTTACCATAATGCCTCCCCTTTCCTCTTCTCCCAGTACAATCCTTTTTCTACCTGTTAGTTTCTTTTATATATCATCATATCAAAGTCCACTTATACCTACCCCCTCTATCTATGATGATAGCTGCCCTAACAAAGCACAGTTCTCAAGAGTTAATAAGTACAATTTTTCCATGTAGGGATGTAAACACTTTAACTTTTAAATATTTTTTTCTTTCCTATTTACCTTATTTTGCTTTTCTTGAGTCTTATATTTGAAGATCACATTTTCTGTTAAATTCTAATCTTTATATCAAAAATGATTTAAAATCCCCTATCTTGTTTAATGTCCATCTTTTCTCCTGAAAGATAATCCTCAGTTTTGCTGGATAGTTGATTATTGCTTGTAGTCCAAGCTCCTTTGCTTTCCAGAATATCATATTTCAGGCCTTCTGATACTTTAATGTGGAAGCTGCTAAGTCTTCAGTAATCCATATTTGAATAGTTGCTTTCTGGCTTACAGTATTTTTTCCTTGACATGATAATCCTGGGATTTAGCCACAATATACCTTAGAGTTTTTATTTTGGGTCTCTTTCAGTGGATTCTTTTTAAAATTGTTATTAATGTTTTTTCTGCTTATACATGTATATTAAATTTTTAATACATATTTCTTTATGAATCATGTTGGGAGAGAAAAATTCAGAGTAAAAGGGAAAAATCACAAGAGTGGAATAAAAAAAAGAAGTGAATATAGCATGTGTTGATTTATATTCAATTTCCATAGTTCTTTTTTCTGGATGCAGATATTTTCTATCCAAAATTTATTGGTATTGCCTTAGATCACCAAACAACTGAGAATAACTAAGTCTTTCATAGTTGATCATTGCACAATCTTCTGTTATTGTGTACAATATATTCCTATTTCTGCTTGTTTCACTCAGCATCAGTTCAAGTAAATATTTCCAGGTCTTTCTAAAATCATTTTTATAATGTTTATCATTTTTTTTTTACCTTTCACCTATCACAACTTATTTAATCATTCCACTATTGATGGGCATCTATTCAAATTCTTAGCTAGTACAAAAAAGTGCTGCTGCAAACATTTTTGCACATGTGGGTTCTTTTCCTTTCTGATTTCCATGGGATAAAGACCCAGTAATGTCACTGTTGGGTCAAAGGATATTCACAGTATTAAAGTCCTTTGGGCATAGTTCCAAATTGCTCTCCAGAATGTTTGGATCATTTCACAGCTTTGCCAACAATGCATTAGTGTCCCAGTTTTTTCACATCCCCTCCAACATTTATCATTATCTTTTCCTGTCATCTTAACTAATCTCAGAGATGTAAGATGTTTCTTCAGAGTTGTTTTAATTTTCATTTCTCTAAACAACAGTGATTTATCGGTTAATTCTTTCAATATTATTTTACTCCTTGGTTCTAGAATATCATCAGGGCAGTTTTCCTAGATGATTTCCTTAAAAGATTTTGTCCAATCTTTTTTCTTTTCTTTTTGATCATGGCTTTGAGACATCTATAATTTTTAGATTATCTCTCCTAGATCTATTTCAGTTGTTTTTCCAATGAGATAGTATACATTTTCTTCAATTTTTTTTTATTTTTAACATTTTGTTTGATTGATTATTGATGTTTCATTGAATCATTTACTTCCAATTTACCAATTTTTAATTTTTAATAAATGACTTTTTAAGTTAGTTTTTTATCTTCTTTTCCATGAATGGAAAATTCTAATTTACTAATTTTAATAATTTGATTTAAAACAATTTAATAATTCTACTTTAAAAAGTTTTTTGTTCAGTGGATTTTTCTTTTAATTTTACCAGTTCTGTTTTTTTAAAGGAGTTGTCTTGTTTAGTGGATTTTTTTTAACCATTCCAACAATCTATTTTTAAGGAGTTGTTTTCTTTTTTTCTAGTAAATTTATTTATTTGTAATCTACATTGCTTTATGAATCATGTTGGGAGAGAAAGATCAGAGCAAAAGGAAAAAAAAACATGAAACATAAAAAACAAAACAAAAAAAAAAAACAGAAAAAAGAACTGAACATAGCATGTATTGATTTACATTTAGTCTTCTTAGTTCTTTTTCTGGATGCAGATTGCATTTTCTGTCCAAAATCTATTGCTATTGCTTTGGATCACTGAACCACTGAGAAGAACCAACTTTTTCATAATTGTTCATCACACATTTTTGCTGTTGTCATGTAAAATGTATTCCCAATTCTGCTTCTTTTCTAAGCATCAGTTCATGTAAATCTTTCCAGGCCCTTCTAAAACCAGCTTGTTCATAATTTTTATATTACAATAATATTCAATTTCCTTCATATACCACAACTTGTTCAGTCATTCCCCAGTTAATGGGCATCTATTCATTTTCCAATTCTTTATTACCACAAAAAGAGATGCTACAAGTTGTTTTCTTTAATATACTTTTATGCTTCCTTCTCTAATTTGTTGGCTTTTTTCTCAAGCTGTAGACTTTTTTCATAATTATCCTGTATAGCTTTCATTTCCTTTCCCCATTTTTCTACCTCTCTTATTTAGTGTTTAAAATCTTTTTTGATCTCTTCATGAGAACCTTTGGAGCTTGAGACCAATTTATATTCTTCTTTGAGCCTTCACATATAGGCACTTTGCCACTTCTTTCCTTTTCTGAGTTTGCATGCTTATCTTCCCTGTTGCAATAGTAGTTTTCTCTGGTTGGAATTTTGTTTTGCATTTTTGCCTCATTTGTTGAGCTCTGCTCTAGGACACAAGCTCAGCCTTCTTTCTCAGGCAACAAGGGTATCTCACTGGCTTGCACTACTGATGCCAGAAATTCTGAAAGTTTTCCCACTGCACTGGTTTAATCTGAACTGTTGTGCAGAGGTTCAGTGACTCACAATTTGCCTTCTAAACTAGGACTGGCAGTCTCAGAGTTGGAGCTACTGAATGGCTGAGTCAGGATTAAAAGGTCTCTGACTT
Organism: Sminthopsis crassicaudata; assembly: GCF_048593235.1. NCBI lineage: Eukaryota > Metazoa > Chordata > Mammalia > Dasyuromorphia > Dasyuridae > Sminthopsis > Sminthopsis crassicaudata. Next base: position 376,187,250 of record NC_133617.1, on the reverse strand, counting down.
TGCCACAGTAAAATAGAGTTATTTCTTAATGAATACTCAGTGATTGATTGGAAGTGACAAGGAATTTATGGTTGCAAAGGAAAGCAGACTTCTCAAAGGTATAGTATTAGGAGATATAATATTGCATACATGGACAAGAAAATCAACCATTTTTGGATCCATTGTAGAACATGAGAAGGAATATTGTGAACTTCAGCTAGAAATAATAAAAACAGATTGTAAAGGTTTTTCAGTGCTAAACAGAGGAATTTATGCTTTAACCTAGGGACAATTGGTCACCCCTGAAGCTTTTTTTTTGAGTAGGAAATGACCTGGCCTGTTCTATGCTTTAGACAAAAAGCCAATTGTAAATTTTCATTGGGTGCAATTACAACAAGAGATTAGCAAACCAGAGTTTGATTTATATTACTGAATGTTCATTAAGATTTGTGGTAGAATACATTCTTTGTGAAAAATGTGAATAATGAAGATTTAACCTAAATGTTCATAATTCATACATATTCATATATGTTTAATTAACTATGTATGAATGTATATATATATATGTGTGTGTGTGTGTGTGTGTGTGTGTATGTATGTGTGTGTGTAAGTATGAATCTCTACTATCAAAATGTACCTTTAGTAAGTTTTATTCTTCTAGTCTCCCATTTTCCCATTTTCAGTTATCCTAGTTTAAAAAAAAGGCTGATAACTAATGCATACTATGCAGTTGATGATCACAACAATCATATTTCTGGATAGAGCTGCATTCTTGACAGATGACAATGTCAGTTTAGCTCCATAGAAAGAGCCGGTAGGGAATCCTGTGGCTATCTGGGTTCAAAGATAGCCTCATCTACAACCACAGGAACTTTCACTTCCCAAATAGCTTGGGAAGTAGGGGTTTGAGTCCAGGAACACTAAAGGAACTTTGATAGATTAAGAATTCTAGGCCCAGATATGCTGCTCATTCTCTGCCCTGAGCAAGAATGAACCAGCACACCTGATGAGTGCAAAAGCAAAGGGGCAGAACTGCTGGCTGTAGGCACTGGCAGGAGAGTGGAACTTTGGGTTTGGAGTTCCAGGTCAGAGGGGAGAACTGAAATGAAGCACCCCATCCCAGAATTAGAGGTCCTTACACTAAACTAACAGTTCTCATTAAAATAATAATAATAATAATAGGCAAAGAAGAAAGAACGCAGTTATAGAAACTTTCTATGAGAACAGAGAAGAATGGGGTTTGGGGCTCATCTTCAGAGTAGGATGGTGAAATTAAAAAAAAAAAAAAAAAAAGTTTTTTTTCTATCCCAATGGTTCCCCGCCCAGAAGAAATTTATAGAAGAGCTAAAAAAAAGGCTTCAACAATCAAATGAGGGAGAGTGAAAAAAAAAAAAAAAACTAAACTAAAAAAAGAACAACCATTCAAGAAAAACAAGATTATTGGGGAGGGGGGGAATTTAAACAATTAGAAAAGGAGATGAGTTTTAAAGAAGAAACTAAGTCATTGAAAATTAGAATTGTAAAAGGAGAAGCCAGTAAAACTATAAGAGACAAAAAATGATAAAGCAAAATGTAAAGAATGAAAAAAAAAAGAAGAGAATGTGAAATATGAGAAAAACAACAGGTCAGAAGAAACAGATCAAGAAGAGAAAGTATAAGAATAATTAGACAACAAAAAGCTGTGATAAAAGAAGAACCTTGGCATACTAATGAAAGAAATAATCAAAGAAAGTTGTTTTGGACTGATAGAACATGAGGGAAAAGTAAAAAATTCAAAAAAAATCCACCAATCATTACCTCAAAGAGGTTCTACATTAATAATACATCATGATATTACTGCTAAATTTTGAAATCCCCAGATCAAAGAGAAACTTCTAGAAGAAATAAAAAGAATTTATCAGGATTTATCAACAGCTGCAATAAAAGAATTCAGATTCTGAGATAATATATATTAACAATCAAAAGGATTAGGCCTGTGTCAAAAAACACATAAAGCAAAATTAACCATAATATTGAATGAAAAAAAAAAAAAGACATTCCACAAACTTGCAGATTTTCAAGATTTTGTCTCAACTATACCTGAACTCAATAGAAAATTTAACATATAAGAGCCAACATCAAAAATTAATTTTAAGGACTTAACAAAGACAAATTGTTTATTTTTTTAACATGGAATGTATACTATATGTAAATATTGATGTAGGTAATTGGATAGTTCAAAAGAAAGAGTAGGATGGAGCTGAGTACAATTTAATTTTAAAAAGAAAAACTGCATAGGAACAATAACAATAGTAAGTATGTTATGTGAATGAGATCCAGAGGAAGAACTCACAGAAGCATTAAAAGGGAAAGGAGGAATGGTAGTTCTAAAAACTTAGTTAAATAGGGAACAACAAACATGTATACATACATACAAACATCCATATACACATATAAATATGCATATATGTATAGCATGTTCAAAAATGTATAAAGAAATAAGGGGAGAGGGAATAGGATAAGATAACACATTGAGGGGTATGTAGATTTATGGCAGTAGAACCCTATGTGCAAATTAATGGGAAAGGAATAAAGAGAGAGGGAAAGGATGCCATAGGATAAGGTGAGGCACAAAATTAGATAAAGAGGGAGAGAAAAGGTGGGGGGAGAAGATAAGCAAGGGATCCATAGGTGGTAGGAGGTTATATAATACCAAAATAAGATAAGAATTAGAATTAAAATGGAAAAGGTAGCAGAGATAGGAAATAAGAGATATTCACAAAAAATCAGGAGTGGAATTCATCAGGGCAAAAAAAAGTAAAGATAGTGATCATTAATTGCAGATAGCAAAAGAATAACCTAAAAGGAAGCAAAGAAAACATATACATTATGCATATATAATATCTTCAATTATTATGTATTCTTTCTTGAGATGGAAAAAAATAAAGTAACACTTCAGCTTTGCAAGGGAGATTTTTATTTAAGGAATTATTTCTTTATTATTATTATTATTATTATTTATTATTTTACCTAGCCATTAATTATATAACTTTTTTTTGTTCCTTAAAAAATTATTTCTTTATCTCTTCTAAAAATTCTTATTGGGCTTGTATTCAGTCGGCCTTTTTAAAAGAGTTTTTGCTTGTAGTTCTTTTCAAATCATTGCCTTCTATGTTTCTGTTCTTAAGCTTTCCTTTCACCACTGTGGATTTTTATTGTCAGATTTTTTTTTTATTTGCCCATGTGACCAGTCAAATTCTTGACTTTGTACTTTTTGTTGTGTTAGATTGTCCACTTACAGGAAGAGAGAAATGTTTTTTACATGAGTTTCTGTCTTTTATATCCTGCTACTTTTGCAGCTCAATCTGGGGATCTTTAAGTTTTCAGGACTTCCAAAATGAGAAGTTTGTAAAATGCCTTCTCAGTCTGCAAGTTCTGGATCCAGTAATGTCTTGTGACTTGTTTTTAACATACAGTGCTACTGAACTCAGTCACTTTCAGTCCCCTCAGAGGATCTGCTGGTTCAGAATTTATTAACTGTTGGCTTCCCCTTGGTTTTGATTTCCTGTGGTGGTTTACTGTATTGAAGGCTTATTTGTAGAGCTAAACTTTAGAAATGAATCCTGAAAAACCCAAGAACCATATAAACACAGTTACAAAATGCTTCTCACACAAATAAAGTCACATTTAAACAATTGGGAAAATATCAATTGCTCATGGGTAGGTTGAGCTAAAAAAATTTTGGCAGTTAGATTGGTATGACACTGAACAAGTAGACTACCTAAATTGGTGTACTTGTTCAGGGCCATACCAATGAAACTGTCAAAAAATACTTTATAGAACTAGAAAAAATAATAACAAAATTCATCTGGAAGAAGAAAAGGGTAAGAATATCAAGTGCATTAATGGAAAAAATACAAAGGATGGTAGCCTAGTAGTATCAGACCTAAACTCTATTATAAAGCAGCAGTCATCAAAACCATTTGGTACTGTTTAAGAAATAGAGTATAGATCAGTGGAATAAATTAGATACACATAACATAATAATCAATGACTAGAGTAATCCAATATTTCATAAACCCCTAAATTCTGGCTTCTGAGATAAGAACTCATTATTTCACAAAAATTGACAGGATAACTGGAAAATAATGTGTCTGAAACTTGGCATAGATCTACATCTTACACCCTTACTAAATAAGTTCAAAATGGGTACATGATTTGGGCATAAAGGGCAATACCATAAGCAAATTTGGAGAGCAAGGGATAATTTACCTAGCGATCTTTAGAGAAGGAAGGAATTTATGAATAAATTTAGGATAGAAAATTTAGGATAGAAAAATGTCATTTGCATTCAGAAAGGGAATTATGGAGATTGAATGTAAATCCACACATGCTATGTTCCAACCATTCTGCAGAGTTTAGATCTATGCCCAAAGGGCAACCAGATTGGGAATACCCTTTAATTTAACAATACCAACATTAGATCTGTATTCCAAAGATCTGAATCATGAAAAGGGGAAAGGACCTATATGTATAAAAATAGTCATAACAGCTCTATTAATGCTGGCAAAATATTGGTAACTGAGGGAATATCCATCAATTGAAGAATAGGTAAACATTCTGTGGTATATAAATGTAATATTATAAAAAAATGATGAGCAGGTGGATTTCTGAAAAACTTGTAAAGATTTACACAAATTGATGCTGAGAGAAGGGAGCAAAATGAGAAGAACACAGTAACAGCATCAGGGTAATTATCAAATTATCAAATATTATTGACAGCTATTCATAATGATGCAAGACAATTCCAAAATATTCATGATGGAAAATGCTAACTTTATTCAGAGAAAGAATTACGGAACCTGGCGCCTGATAAAAATATATTATCTTCACTTTTTTGGCATGGCTTTTCCCTTTTATTTTTTTCTTTCAAAATATGACTAATGTGGAAATAAGTTTACATCATTGTACATGTATAACCTATATAAGATAGCTTGCCATCTTGGAAATGGGGAATGAGCAGGAGAGAGAGAAAAAAATTGAAATAAAATCTCATAAAAATGAATGTTGAAGACTATTTTTACCTATAATTGGAAAAAATAAAATACTACTTGCCAAAAAATGAAAATGAAAAAAGAAATAATCAGCATATACAAGATCAAAATCAGCTTCTGGAGTATTGTGTATATTAAATGTTCCAATTCTGCTGTGACATAAAGTGTTGGGATATCCTGTTTTGCTGGTAATAGCTATAAAAGGTGCAATTTCTATCATACCACAAAATTGTATTCAACAAGGTAAAACATGACATTCTGCTGTCACCAGACTTTGCTAATCATAATTCAGAGTTTCATTTTAGCCCAGGAGGCTTTGGACTGAACTAAGGTTCTTTCATATTCATAATAATAATAAAAAAGGAAATGTAATGATCACAGGTTATGGTTGTGATTGAAATTCATATGTGCTCACTATTATCCCAGGATTCTTCAAAGAAATACTGAGATAGACTCTCTCCCCCTCCCCTATTTTATCATGTACCACGGGGCTGCTTCACATTGTGGCTAAAATAGTTCTTCAGAGGTTCCTGCTATCATACATTTTCACCAGCCCAAGCAAACCACCTGATTTTGGCATTTTCCTTTAAAGCAAACTGAAAAACAATTCTTAATTAATTATTCCTTAATTAATACTATTGCTGAGATTCTAATTTTAAATTTTCAATGCTGTCTTCAGTGGAAAAATGTTGTAGGTGTTGCTTAATATTAGTTATTACTGCTAAGTATGTAGGGTCCAATAGAAATAGGCTTGGACTATGAGATTTAGGTTTAAATACCATCTGACCTTGTTTAAGATACTGAATGCTTTAGTACCACTATTGTTTTTGTTTTTCATCAATGAACATGGATATAATAAACCTTGTCTGTCCTTGATTACTTCATTGGGCCATTATGACCATAATATGATGTAAATATGATGTAGCACATGGGAAGTGCTAAATTTGGTTCTGAACATCACATTTTAGAAGAGATATTAATAACTTATAATAACTTCATAGGAAGGGACCAGTACAGTGACTAGATTCAAAAAATCGTACCATATGAAGATCAATTGGAATAATTAAGGCTATTTAACCTGGAAAACAGAATGCAATCAAGTTGAATGCTGAAGGAGGGATTTTGGGTACATTATTAATGCCTTTAAATGTCTGAAGGATATTTGCCAAGTAAACAAGGGATAGGACTAATTCTACTTTGATCTGGAAAAGAATTTAGATTGTCTGGGTTGTGGTCATGGTCTTATCACTGGAAGTCTAAATAATGTCAAGGAATTTGATTCTATAAACTTTTAAAAAGCACATATTATGCAAAAAGAATTATAAAATATAAATGGAAATTGGGGATAGGATAAATAGATGAAAAACTTTCCCTCTCTCAAGAATTTTATTAGTCAGTATGAGGGATGAAAATGGCCATAAAGAGAAGTTAGAAGGTGATTAGGAGGACTTGCAATGGTATGTATGAGAGATCTCCAGGTCAGTTTAGGGGAACTGAAAATGTTAACTGCTTCATCCTAATAGCAGATGTATTTATATCAGTTACAGAGGTAGGGCCCAAGGTAGATCTGGGGTCTGGAAGTATTGTTTGGAAAAAGGGTATGACAGTTTACTTCAGCTATGGAACCTTCTCCTGCCCATTTTAGAATCCCCCTCTTCCCCTCCTCTTTGTTCCCTTCCACTCTTCTTGTCCCTCCTTTCCCCTTCTCTTTTCTCCATTCCCCTGCTACCAATTCCTGTTTTCTCAACTCTATTTACCTTAAGTCAACCCATCCTTTGTTATTCTCTTATTCTTTCTTCATTTATTTTGTTCTCTTTGGAACTCCGTTTTATCATTTGCAAACGGCCATTCATGTTAGAGAGATGGAAGCAATGGAAACAAGCATTATTAAACACCTACTGTGTACCAGGTACCCTGCTAGATATTTTACAAATACTATCTCATTGGATCCTTACAACAACCCTGGGAGGCAGGTGGTATTATTATCCTCAGTAAGGAAATCAAATAGATAAAGGTTAATTGATCTGCCTAAAATCATCTAGCTAAGAAGTGTCTGAGAATGATTTGAACACAGATCCAAAGACTTTCCATAGGACCCATTGAGTGAAGAAATCCCCTCTACCAAGACAGATTGACACCTAATCTATCTCTAAGTATTCCTTTTAATAACTTTTTGTTTTCAAAATAAATGCTAAGATAATTTTCAACATTCATTCTTGCAAAACCTTGTGTTCCAAATTTTTCTCTCTCCCTCCCCCTCACTCCTCTTCTAGGCAGAAAATACAATCCAATATAAATTAAACATATGCAATTCTTCTAAATGTATTTCCACATTTATCATATTGTGCAAGAAAAATCAGATCAAAAAGGGAAAAAATGAGGAAAAAAAGCAAGCAAACAGCAACAAAAACGGGTGGAAATACTATGTTATGATCCCCATAGTCCTCTCTCTGTATGTATATGGCTCTCTCCATCACAAGTCTATTGGAATAGACCCAAATCACCTCATTGTTGAAAAGATCCAAAT